>NW_023994603.1:0-267500 GCF_015586225.1 Lucilia sericata | reverse complement strand
AACTTCCTGTTGTATTTAACTCAAAATATAGTTAAACTATGTAGACTCACACACATACAGAGCTATTTTCACATACATAAACCAATAAACACATACATTAAACAAAACTGACAAGCAAAATGGGGAGTAGTGACAGTAATTATATAGGATCTAACAAAAAACACCAAACTGTTTAAATTCAGAATAATACAGAATAGTAGCTCACAAAGATACTACAGTCATTATTGCAGAACCCTGTAGTTTTCTTCTGTACATCATAAAACACATGATTGTTGTTGATAGTTTGTATTCTGTTATTGTTTTTTGTTATTTCTTGTTATTTATTTCATATTTTATGAACGAAATTGTTAAGATGCAGGAAATATAAAAATAAATTTATTCGAAATGACACAAGAACTGTGAGAAACTTAAAAAAAAAAAAAAAAACAAAGAGAAAAATAACGTTAGATAATGATTATGTTATGAGCTACATTAAAAACTCATCATAGGGAAGGGGATCTTTTCAAAATCACCAACTTCTCCACAAATCATTAAAAAGTTCGTTAAAGAGTTGATTGTGGAACTTTGAGTGGCAAAAGAAAAATAATAATAAAGTTTGATGCTGAATTCTTTTAGTTCTCGCTTCAGTTCTAGTTCTGTCCTAGTTCTGGTCTAGTTCAGTTCTAGTTCTGTTCTAGTTCTGTTCTAGTTCTGTTCTAGTTCTGTTCTAGTTCTGTTCTAGTTCTGTTCTAGTTCTGTTCTAGTTCTGTTCTAGTTCTGTTCTAGTTCTGTTCTAGTTCTGTTTCTAGTTCTGTTCTAGTTCTGTTCTAGTTCTGTTCTAGTTCTGTTCTAGTTCTGTTCTAGTTCGGTTCTAGTTCTATTCTAGTTCTGTTCTAGTTCTAGTTCTGTTCTAGTTCTGTTCTAGTTCTGTTCTAGTTCTGTTCTAGTTCTGTTCTAGTTCTGTTCTAGTTCTGTTCTAGTTCTGTTCTAGTTCTGTTCTAGTTCTGTTCTAGTTCTGTTCTAGTTCTGTTCTAGTTCTGTTCTAGTTCTGGTTCTAGTTCTGTTCTAGTTCTGTTCTAGTTCTGTTCTAGTTCTGTTCTAGTTCTGTTCTAGTTCTGTTCTAGTTCTGTTCTAGTTCTGTTCTAGTTCTGTTCTAGTTCTGTTCTAGTTCTGTTCTAGTTCTGTTCTAGTTCTGTTCTAGTTCTGTTCTAGTTCTGTTCTAGTTCTGTTCTAGTTCTGTTCTAGTTCTGTTCTAGTTCTGTTCTAGTTCTGTTCTAGTTCTGTTCTAGTTCTGTTCTAGTTCTGTTCTAGTTCTGTTCTAGTTCTGTTCTAGTTCTGTTCTAGTTCTGTTCTAGTTCTGTTCTAGTTCTGTTCTAGTTCTGTTCTAGTTCTGTTCTAGTTCTAGTTCTGTTCTGTTCTAGTTCTGTTCTAGTTCTGTTCTGTGCTGTTCGAGTGCTGTTCTAGTTCTGTTCTAGTTCTGTTCTAGTTCTGTTCTAGTTCTGTTCTAGTTCTGTTTTCGAGTTCTGTTCTAGTTCTGTTCTAGTTCTGTTCTAGTTCTGTTCTAGTTCTGTTCTAGTTTCTGTTCTAGTTCTGTTCTAGTTCTGTTCTAGTTCTGTTCTAGTTCTGTTCTAGTTCTGTTCAGTTCTGTTCTAGTTCTGTTCTAGTTCTGTTCTAGTTCTGTTCTAGTTCTGTTCTAGTTCTGTTCTAGTTCTGTTCTAGTTCTGTTCTAGTTCTGTTCTAGTTATGTTCTAGTTCTGTTCGATTTCTGTTCTAGTTCTGTTCTAGTTCTGTTCTAGTTCTGTTCTAGTTCTGTTCTAGTTCTGTTCTAGTTCTGTTCTAGTTCTAAAGTATCTGTAATGTACGCCCTAAGGCGTTTGTATCCGAGTGTTTTAAATACTAAACTTAAAGTTGTGCACTCTATGGTCTTTGTGGTCATGGAAAGAGTTTCATCATATATTTAAACACAAACACATGTACTTCAGAAGTAAATACGTACTTTCAGGCGTATATGGCTGCTATTGTTTTTTACTTCCACCATTATTACTTTTATAATAGTGCTATTTTTTGTTTGCATTTTCTTGTTTTTCACAACTTTTGCCATGGCTGTTGTTTATATTTCATTTAATTTAAAAAAAAAAAAAAAAAAAAATGGCAAAAACAGGAAAAAAGGAAAAATATATTGTTTTTATTTTTCCGTATTTATGCGGGTGATGTTTTTTTCAACTAAAGCCAATACTAGTCTGAAAGAGTATATGTATGAGGAGTAAGTGTGTTTATGACTGGTCTCTTGAACAATGGACCAGGCCATAAATATGTATGTATGTATGTGTGGAGCTTGAGGGAGAAAGGATTAAATCCAACACACACGCAAAAAAAAACTATACAAACTCCAGTTTAATATATGTATGTATGTATGTGTGTTTAAGTGTAAACTCTTACGTACAAATTGTCTAGACACTGTCAACATTGTTGCCGCTTTAAAACAAAAACTTTGTTTGTTTGCTGGCTTGCTGTTTTTTTTTTACATTTAAAACTGTGGAATTTTCAACGGTTTTTACATATATTCCCCATTTTTACAAAAATCTTTTATTATATTTCTGTGATGACTGTATAGTGTTTCTTTTCATTTAAGCCATTTGCCCAAAAGCAGTTGAATGTGGCTGGGAGTGAGTGACTGAATGCTGCGATGTTGTATATTTTATTGTTACAAGTGATTTTTAATTTCTGACAAATACAATTGTTAACAATTATTTCAGGTATTAATTGAATTGTAGCTGAAATGAAAAAGTTTAAAAGGTGCCGGGGGGTGGTGGAGATATCAGCAATTTTTCACCATGATTTTTCATTGACATTTACGAAATATTTCAATTAATGGCACGTATTTAAGAGGAGAAATTGAAAACATAAATGTTGTCTTTAAAATACAAGGCAGCGTATATGAGTCATATTTAATTTATTAAGCTGGCATTTGTATGCATGACGTATGAGTGATATTTAATTTAATGAAAAATTTAATATATTGTATACGCCAGTGGGGATGGGAAATATTGATTTAATTTGGTGGAATATTAAGGAATTTTGTATATGGTTATCCATCTTTTATGAAGTTTGCTGTATTTCAAGGAACCTCTGTAGAGTTCAATTTCAATTCACAAGTATGACAACACAATTTTCAGACATCCTAAAGAAACTTTTAGCTTTTCAAACAGCTAATGCTTTCCTTTTAATAACATTTAGTTTCCCATAAAACTCGAGGTTTCTCACGAAGTTCTAGTTCCGTTCAAATACAGTTCTAGTTTATGTTTAAGTTCAGTTCTAGTTCAATTCTAGTACAGTTCAGTTCTAGTTTAGTTTAGTTCAGTTCTAGTTCAGTTCTAGTTCAGTTCTAGTTCAGTTCTAGTTCAGTTCTAGTTCAGTTCTAGTTCAGTTCTAGTTCAGTTCTAGTTCAGTTCTAGTTCAGTTCTAGTTCAGTTCTAGTTCAGTTTAGTTCAGTTCTAGTTCAGTTCTAGTTCTAGTTCTAGTTCAGTTCTAGTTCAGTTCTAGTTCAGTTCTAGTTCAGTTCTAGTTCAGTTCTAGTTCAGTTCTAGTTCAGTTCTAGTTCAGTTCTAGTTCAGTTCTAGTTCAGTTCTAGTTCAGTTCTAGTTCAGTTCTAGTTCAGTTCTAGTTCAGTTCTAGTTCAGTTCTAGTTTCAGTTCTAGTTCAGTTCTAGTTCAGTTTTAGTTCAGTTCTAGTTCAGTTCCGTTCAAGTTACAGTTCTAGTTTATGTTAAGTTCAGTTCTAGTTCAATTCTAGTACAGTTCAGTTCTAGTTTAGTTTTAGTTCAGTTCTAGTTCAGTTCTAGTTCAGTCTAGTTTAGTTTAGTTCAGTTCTAGTTCAGTTCTAGTTCAGTTCTAGTTCAGTTCTAGTTCAGTTCTAGTTCAGTTCTAGTTCAGTTCTAGTTCAGTTCTAGTTCAGTTCTAGTTCAGTTCTAGTTCAGTTCCAGTTCAGTTCTAGTTCGTGTTCTAGTTCTGTTCTAGTTCTGTTCTAGTTCTGTTCTAGTTCTGTTCTAGTTCTGTTTTGTTCTGTTATTGTTCTGTTCCAGTTCTGTTCTAGTTCTGTTCTAGTTCTGTTCTAGTTCTGTTCTAGTTCTGTTCTAGTTCTGTTCTAGTTCTGTTCTAGTTCTGTTCTAGTTCTGTTCTAGTTCTGTTCTAGTTCTGTTCTAGTTCTGTTCTAGTTCTGTTCTAGTTCTGTTCTAGTTCTGTTCTAGTTCTGCTCTAGTTCTGTTCTAGTTCTGTTCTAGTTCTGTTCTAGTTCTGTTCTAGTTCTGTTCTAGTTCTGTTCTAGTTCTGTTCTAGTTCTGTTCTAGTTCTGTTCTAGTTCTGTTCTAGTTCTGTTCTAGTTCTGTTCTAGTTCTGTTCTAGTTCTGTTCTAGTTCTGTTCTAGTTCTGTTCTAGTTCTGTTCTAGTTCTGTTCTAGTACTGTTCTAGTTCTGTTCTAGTTCTGTTCTAGTTCTGTTTTCTAGTTCTGTTCTAGTTCTGTTCTAGTTCTGTTCTAGTTCTGTTCTAGTTCTGTTCTAGTTCTGTTCTTGTTCTGTTCTAGTTCTGTTCTAGTTCTGTTCTAGTTCTGTTCTAGTTCTGCTCTCTAGTTCTGTTCTAGTTCTGTTCTAGTTCTGTTCTAGTTCTGTTCTAGTTCTGTTCTAGTTCAGTTCTGTTCTAGTTCAGTTCTAGTTCAGTTCTAGTTTAGTTCTAGTTCAGTTCTAGTTCAGTTCTAGTTCTGTACTAGTTCAGTTCTAGTTCAGTTCTAGTGCAGTTCTAGTTCAGTTCTAGTTCAGTTTTAGTTCAGTTCTAGTTCTAGTTCAGTTCTAGTTCAGTTCTAGTTCAGTTCTAGTTCAGTTCTAGTTCAGTTCTAGTTCAGTTCTAGTTCAGTTCTAGTTCAGTTCTAGTTCAGTTCTAGTTCAGTTCTAGTTCAGTTCTAGTTCAGTTCTAGTTCAGTTCTAGTTCAGTTCTAGTTCAGTTCTAGTTCAGTTCTAGTTCAGTTCTAGTTCAGTTCTAGTTCAGTTCTAGTTCAGTTCTAGTTCAGTTCTAGTTCAGTTCTAGTTCAGTTCTAGTTCAGTTCTAGTTCAGTTCTAGTTCAGTTCTAGTTCAGTTCTAGTTCAGTTCTAGTTCAGTTCTAGTTCAGTTCTAGTTCAGTTCTAGTTCAGTTCTAGTTCAGTTCTAGTTCAGTTCTAGTTCAGTTCTAGTTCAGTTCTAGTTCAGTTCTAGTTCAGTTCTAGTTCAGTTCTAGTTCAGTTCTAGTTCAGTTCTAGTTCAGTTCTAGTTCAGTTCTAGTTCAGTTCTAGTTCAGTTCTAGTTCAGTTCTAGTTCAGTTCTAGTTCAGTTCTAGTTCAGTTCTAGTTCAGTTCTAGTTCAGTTCTAGTTCAGTTCTAGTTCTGTTCTAGTTCTGTTCTAGTTCTGTTCTAGTTCTGTTCTAGTTCTGTTCTAGTTCTGTTCTAGTTCTAGTTCTGTTCTAGTTCTGTTCTAGTTCTGTTCTAGTTCTGTTCTAGTTCTGTTCTAGTTCTGTTCTAGTTCTGTTCTAGTTCTGTTCTAGTTCTGTTCTAGTTCTGTTCTAGTTCTATTCTAGTTCTGTTCTAGTTCTGTTCTAGTTCTGTTCTAGTTTTGTTCTAGTTCTATTCTAGTTCTGTTCTAGTTCTGTTCTAGTTCTGTTCTAGTTCTGTTCTAGTTCTGTTCTAGTTCTGTTCTAGTTCTAGTTCTGTTCTAGTTCTGTTCTAGTTCTGTTCTAGTTCTGTTCTAGTTCTGTTCTAGTTCTGTTCTAGTTCTGTTCTAGTTCTGTTCTAGTTCTGTTCTAGTTCTGTTCTAGTTCTGTTCTAGTTCTGTTCTAGTTCTGTTCTGTTCTAGTTCTGTTCTGTTCTAGTTCTGTTCTAGTTCTGTTCTAGTTCTGTTCTAGTTCTGTTCTAGTTCTGTTCTAGTTCTGTTCTAGTTCTGTTCTAGTTCTGTTTCTGTTCTAGTTCTGTTCTAGTTCTGTTCTAGTTCTGTTCTAGTTCTGTTCTAGTTCTGTTCTAGTTCTGTTCTAGTTCTGTTCTAGTTCAGTTCTAGTTAAGTTCTAGTTCATTCTAGTTCAGTTCTAGTTAAGTTCTAGTTCAGTTCTAGTTAAGTTCTAGTTCAGTTCTAGTTCAGTTCTAGTTCGGTCTCAAACTTTGCTAAAGAAACCTTCCCTAAAGAGATGAAGTTTTCTTATGGAACCTTAAATTTTCCAAAGATCTAATGCTTTCTTTTAGAAACTTTTACCTCTCCAATGAGATCTTAAGCTTTGCATAACATTTGAAAAAATCTCCCATGAAAATATGTTTTTCGATAATTACACTGATCATATGAGTATTATTTAATTTTAATTGAATTAAATATTACGTATACGTATTTTTGTCATACAACTTACCTGGGAAAATATAAACGCACTATTTCACCAGTTCTGCCTTTGATATGATAACTGCATGAGGTATTGGGTGGATACCAATGGGCTATACTCAAAAATATACCCTCACTAGCACTGCTGTCCTTAAGTGAATCGGAACTAAGTAACCAATCACAAATGCCATGTTTAATGCCAGCTGTTTCCACATGTCCTGGCCAATTGCCAACATTAAAATGAAAGCCGGTATTTAATAAAGGTCCGGCCGGTGATGTAACAAATTCAACATACATATATTGTGAGGTACCTGCAAAAAAAAACACAAACATACAAATATGGAAATGAGTTTTGTGATATAAATAATGTTGTAAAATATAGAGAATAAAATAAATTTTACATGGCATTACATATACATGGTAATATTGTATTATAAAATTATTTGGTTTGAAAAGTTTGTTTTATATTAGTTTATTGTAATACCAACAGAAGCCTCCTCTTTCTAGTGAACTTTGCCCCTTTTGTAGAGTAAAATGTATTGTTGAACATATAAACATTTAATAAATATTAATTACATTAGCATTCAATATCCTTTATATGACATATTGGGATTTTATAAACTCTAAAATAGGAAGGAGCTTGAGAAATCCCAGCAAACATTTTGAAAACCAAAACTTTAATAGAAAATTTAGACATTTAAATCCTTTACCTAGTTAAGTTTTCCAAAGCCTTTTTGTGTACACTGTTGAAAAAATTTTTTCACTTAAATATGTTTGCTGGTACTTTGTAATTTAATCTACCAGCTGCATTTACACTTACAACTCTCCCACTTATACAACTGCACATATACTTATACATTTACACAAATAAACGTCAACATTGCGTATGTATTTACAAAATTAACATTTTATGTTATTGGGTCCATTTAGGTCATTGTGTAACATTTTATTTCAGAAAGCATATTATTTATTATGCAATTTGTAGGGAAATATTGGAAATAAATGAAAGATAAATAGTTTGCCGAGGAAAAAAACAAGCAACTTAGATCAAATAGAACGTGAAATCGTAGTTCTTAACCGGGCAAGTGTAGCTCCTATTAAAGACCACACAATTTTTCTTAAAGAAACTCAAACCTAGTTTCAATCACTTCACCTAATGTAGTTGATATTTCAGTTTTTTTTTAATATTTCAAAACATATCTCCCAACTTACCTATTATACTAAAGGGAAACTTTCCCAGGCCACAGAATTTACCAATTAGCGGTGAATGTTCATCACGACCATCATAGACGGCCAGCCAATCATAAGGGCAGTGTTCGTTACCCGAACCAATGGGCCGTATAGGGCAGGTCATAACGTTTTCACATCTGAAAAAAAGAGAAAAATTTTCATAAATTAAAATCAAAATATAAGCAACACATACAAAGTAATTAATGCTTTTCAAAGATATTGACTTTTAAGGACAACAACTTTTAGTTTCCGGTTCAAGTTATAACAAAATACTAAATAGAAAAAGACAATCCGCCATGTTTATATTTGGTTCATTACCACACATTGACGGATAGACAAATTTCAGTTATATAATTTAATTCAATTATAAATATTTCTTAAACAAGTAATACATTAGTATTTTTAGTATTCCCAGGAATTCTTAATGTCCTCATTATAAAAATATATTGCCCCCCCCCCCCCCCCCCCTCCACTATATCAAATTTAGAATTAGGACTCATTATTATCCACGAATTATAAAAAAAGCAAAGAAAGAAAGAAAAACACTTGCAAGTGATTAAATTGTAATGTGCTGGCGATTTCGATAATAATTATAGTACTTTAACCTTCAACTACCAAACTGACAGCAGAATTCGTATCATCGTTATCATTATTACAACCAATACGTATACACATTAAAGGGCCAAACCATCACCTTCATCAAGAGAAATTCCATCATTTATAGCATAACCACCACCAGCAGCATCAGTATCGTTGCAATGATTTTCATTTTACATTATTATTATACACTTAGAGAGAAAATGTATGCTATAGACTAGACTATAGACTAGACTATAGACTAGGCTATAGACTAGACTATAGACTAGACTATAGACTAGACTATAGACTAGGCTATAGACTAGACTATAGACTAGACTATAGACTAGACTATAGACTAGACTATAGACTAGACTATAGACTAGACTATAGACTAGACTATAGACTAGACTATAAACTAGACTATAGACTAGACTATAGACTAGACTATAGACTAGACTATAGACTAGACTATAGACTAGACTATAGACTAGACTATAGACTAGACTATAGACTATACTATAGACTAGACTATAGACTAGACTATAGACTAGACTATAGACTAGACTATAGACTAGACTATAGACTAGACTATAGACTAGACTATAGACTAGACTATAGACTAGACTATAGACTAGACTATAGACTAGACTATAGACTAGACTATAGACTAGACTATAGACTATACTATAGACTAGACTATAGACTAGACTATAGACTAGACTATAGACTAGACTATAGACTAGACTACAAACTAGACTATATACTAGACTATATATTATACTATAGACTAGACTATAGACTAGACTATAGATTATACTATAGACTTGACTATAGACTGGACTATAAACTAGACTATAGACTTGACTATAGACTTGACTATAGACTAGACTAAAGACTAGACTATAGACTAGACTAGACTATAGACTAGACTATAGACTAGACTATAGACTAGACTACAGACTAGACTACAGACTAGACCATATACTAGACTATAAACTAGACTATAGACGAAACTGTAGACTAGACTATAGACTAGACTATAAACTAGACTATAGACTAGACTATAGACTAGACTATAGACTAGACTATAGACTAGACTGTAGACTATACTATAGACTAGACTATAGAATAGACTATAGATTAGACTATAGACTAGACTATAGACTAGACTATAGACTGGACTATAGACCAGACTATAGAATAAACTATAGACTATACTATAGACTAGACTATAGACTAGACTATAGAATAGACTATAGACTAGACTATAGAAAAGACTATAGTTTATAGACTGTGGACTAGACTATAGACTAGACTATACTATAGACCAGACTATAGAATAGACTATAGACTATATTATAGACTCGACTATAGACTAGACTATAGACTAGACTATAGAATAGGCTATAGACTAGACTATAGACCAGACTATAGACTAGACTATAGACAGGCTATAGACTACACTATAGACTAGACCATAGAATAGACTATGGACTAGACTATAGACTTGCCCATAGACTAGACTATAGACATGCCCATAGACTAGACTATAGACTAGACTATAGACTAGACTATAGACTAGATTATAGACTAGACTATAGACTAGACTATAGACTAGACTACAGACTAGACTATATACTAGACTATATACTAGACTATAGACTAGACTATAGACTAGACTATAGACTAGACTATAGACTTGACTATAGACTAGACTATAGACTAGGCTATAGACTATACTATAGACTAGACTATAGACTAGACTATAGACTAGACTATAGACTATACTATAGACTAGACTATAGACTAGACCATAGACTAGAATATAGACAAGACTATAGACTAGACTATAGACTAGACTATAGATTAGACTATAGACTAGACTATAGACTAGGCTATATACTAGACTATATACTAGACTATAGGCTAGACTATTGATTCACTTAACCATATCATTTCTCTAAGTGTATCAAAAAGCGAGAATCATCAAAGATGGCAGGCAGCTGTAATGGTGGCATTTTTAACCTTCTGTTACTGACAATGGACAGAAATAAATGAACGATAGATAGAATGAAGGAACGAGCGAATGAACGAATAAATCGAGATGATGAAACAATTTGTATTGTTGTAAATATTGTTGTTGCTGTAACTATTTGTTTCGCAGCAACATTTCGTTGTTATGTTTGCCTGTGATTCTAATGATAACGTTAATGATAATGACTGGATGAGGATGAACTGCAGAGATGATAATGATTTCTTTTTGTTTTGCGCTTCTTCGATGCCATTGCTGTTTGTTCGTGGTTGTGCGCACTAGCGCTAGTAACCTTCTACAACTGGTAATGGTAGTGAGAGGCTGCTTATACTTGTTAGTGAATAATGATGACGATGATGTTGTTGAAATATTTCCATGGACTTTATTACTTTGCCTCACAAACGATTGCAAATGTCCTGCAAAAATTTTAATTTTCGAGCGTTTTTATTTTTTATCTAAAATTCATTTAAAAAATTGATGATGAAAGCAGATATGGTCATAGCAGGAGATATTTTCCAAAATTGTTTTGTTAGCGAAAAACAATTTGCTGTTGTTGCAACATTGTTAAATAATTAAACCTAAAAACCGTGTTAACAGTTATTTGAATTGAATTATGATTTATGAGTGGAAATTATAATAATGATGGTGGAAAATTTTTTTACGTTAATAAAATTTTTTATAAAATTTAAGAAATAAATTCCAGCAAATTTTTCAAAATATTAGAAAATAGACTAGACTATAGACTAGACTATAGACTAGACTATAGACTAGACTAAAGACTAGACTATAGACTAGACTATAGACTAGACTATAGACTAGACTATAGACTAGACTATAGACTAGACTATAGACTAGACTATAGACTAGACTATAGACTAGACTATAGACTAGACTATAGACTAGACTATAGACTAGACTATAGACTAGACTATAGACTAGACTATAGACTAGACTATAGACTAGACTATAGACTAGACTATAGACTATAGACAAGACTATAGACTAGACTATAGACTAGACTATAGACTAGAATATAGACAAGACTATAGACTAGACTATAGACTAGACTATAGACAAGACTATAGACTAGACTATAGACAAGACTATAGACTAGACTATAGACAAGACTATAGCCTAGATTATAGACTAGACTATAGACTAGACTATAGACTAGACTATAGACTAGACTATAGACTAGACTATAGACTAGACTATAGACTAGACTATAGACTAGACTATAGACTAGACTATAGACTAGACTATAGACTAGACTATAGACTAGACTATAGACTAGACTATAGACTAGACTATAGACTAGACTATAGACTAGACTATAGACTAGACTATAGACTAGACTATAGACTAGACTATAGACTAGACTATAGACTAGACTATAGACTAGACTATAGACTAGACTATAGACTAGACTATAGACTAGACTATAGACTAGACTATAGACTAGACTATAGACTAGACTATAGACTAGACTATAGACTAGACTATAGACTAGACTATAGACTAGACTATAGACTAGACTATAGACTAGACTATAGACTAGACTATAGACTAGACTATAGACTAGACTATAGACTAGACTATAGACTAGACTATAGACTAGACTATAGACTAGACTATAGACTAGACTATAGACTAGACTATAGACTAGACTATAGACTAGACTATAGACTAGACTATAGACTAGACTATAGACTAGACTATAGACTAGACTATAGACTAGACTATAGACTAGACCGCAGACTAGACTATAGACTAGACTAGACTAGACTATAGACTATAGACTAGACTATAGGGTATAGACTAGACTATAGACCAGATTATAGACTAGACTATAGACTAGATTATAGATTAGACTATAGAATAGACTATAGATAAGATTATAGACTAGACTATAGACTACACTGTAGACTACACTATAGACTACACTATAGACTACACTATAGACTACACTATAGACTACACTATAGACTACACTATAGACTACACTATAGACTACACTATAGACTACACTATAGACTACACTATAGACTACACTAGACTATAGACTAGACTATAGACAAGACTACAGCCAATCATATTGTTCTATATAGTCCAAATTAACCTTCAATGCATCCTTTTATCAAAGCAAGTGAAAGAGTATTTCATGCCTTCAAATTAGTTTAATAAAAAATGCCCCTTCCAATCTTTTATAGCCCATTCCAAGGTTTTAGTAGAATTTTTCTAAGCAAATCTACACTTCAGTGAACACAAAACAGAAATAAAAAAGACTTAAATTAACAACATCAAAGGAAAACGTTTTTTATTTAACACGTTTTTCAACCCAAAGAAAAAATTAACTACGAAAAACATGCGTGACCAATAAAACAAACAAAAAAACCTGCTTTTGAAATCAAAAACATTCACCCTAAAAAGGAATATTTTCATTTTTCTCTTTTCGAAATTTCTTTTCAAAAAATCCTTTGTGCTAAAGATTCATTTTTAATTGATGTTATTTTTTTTTTGTTTTTGTGTTGCCTACTTTTTGGCTGGTGCTGTGAACAAATTAATCAAAAACCGGAAAAGGAATAAAAACCGGAAGCAAAATAATAATCATGAAAAAAGTAAACAATATAAATTGCACAAGAATTTTTGTTATTTTTTCAACAAAAAATGGTTTTTAAACATTAGCAAGGTCTTTGTGTGTAAGTGCGTGTTTTATTTAAGGTCATTCATTGTTAAGTCTATTGTTTTGCTTGTTTTTGACTTATCTTAAATTTTTTATAGACATTTATATGTAGATAAAGGTTCTGTTTTTTGTTGTTTTGTAATATTGTTTTTGTTATTGTATTTTTGTTGCTGTTGTTATTTTTATTATTTTGACTTTTACATTTTGTTTAACATTTACGGTCTGTTTATGTGAATTTTGTTGATATTGTTGTTTTGTTTTTATTTTGTTCGCTTTTAAATGTTGACCTTTGTCATTAAATTATACCCTTCAGTGGAAAGGAAGCTGGCAGTTGCAAAAGTTTCTTGTTTAATTTGATACACGTGATAATATTTAAATAATGTATTTTTTAAAAGTGTCGAAAAAAAGTTTTTTTAATTTAAACAATCGTTTAGAAGTACGCAGTGAAAGGAGAAGTTTTTTGTGGTGTAAAGAAATGTTCAGACTATAATCTACATTACAAACTGCAGTGTAGTATATAGGCTAGCGTAAAGTCTAATCTATAGTCTATTCCATAGTATAGTCTACAATCTTTTCCATAGTATACTCTATAGTCTAGTTTATAGTCAAGTCTATAGTCAAGTCAATAGTCAAGTCAATAGTCAAGTCTATAGTTTAGTCTGTAGTCTAGTCTATAGTCGTCTATAGTCTAGTCTATAGTCTAGTCCATATTCTAGTTTATAGTCTAGTCTATAGTCTATTCTAGTCTATAGTCTAGTCTATACTCTAGTCTATATTCTAGTCTACAGTCTAGTCTAGTCTATATTCTAGTCTATAGTCTAGTCTATAGTCTAGTCTATAGTCTAGTCTATAGTCTAGTCTATAGTCTAGTCTATAGTCTAGTCTATAGTCTAGTCTATAGTCTAGTCTATAGTCTAGTCTATAGTCTAGTCTATAGTCTAGTCTATAGTCTAGTCTATAGTCTAGTCTATAGTCTAGTCTATAGTCTAGTCTATAGTCTAGTCTATAGTCTAGTCTATAGTCTAGTCTATAGTCTAGTCTATAGTCTAGTCTATAGTCTAGTCTATAGTCTAGTCTATAGTCTAGTCCATAGTCTAGTCTATAGTCTAGTCTATAGTCTAGTCTATAGTCTAGTCTATAGTCTAGTCTATAGTCTAGTCTATAGTCTAGTCTATAGTCTAGTCTATAGTCTAGTCTATAGTCTAGTCTATAGTCTAGTCTATAGTCTAGTCTATAGTCTAGTCTATAGTCTAGTCTATAGTCTAGTCTATAGTCTAGTCTATAGTCTAGTCTATAGTCTAGTCTATAGTCTAGTCTATAGTCTAGTCTATAGTCTAGTCTATAGTCTAGTCTATAGTCTAGTCTATAGTCTAGTCTATAGTCTAGTCTATAGTCTAGTCTATAGTCTAGTCTATAGTCTAGTCTATAGTCTAGTCTATAGTCTAGTCTATAGTCTAGTCTATAGTCTAGTCTATAGTCTATTCTATAGTCTAGTCTATATTCTAGTCTATAGTCTAGTCTATAGTCTAGTCTATAGTCTAGTCTAGTCTAGTCTAGTCTAGTCTATAGTCTAGTCTATAGTCTAATCTATAGTCTAGTCTATAGTCTAGTCTATAGTCTAGTCCATAGTCCAGTCTATAGTCTAGTCTATAGTCTAGTCTATAGTCTAGTCTATAGTCTAGTCTATAGTCTAGTCTATAGTCTAGTCTATAGTCTAGTCTATAGTCTAGTCTATAGTCTAGTCTATAGTCTAGTCTATAGTCTAGTCTATAGTCTAGTCTATAGTCTAGTCTATAGTCTAGTCTATAGTCTAGTCTATAGTCTAGTCAATAGTCTAGTCTATAGTCTAGTCTATAGTCTAGTCTATAGTCTAGTCTATAGTCTAGTCTATAGTCTAGTCTATAGTCTAGTCTATAGTCTAGTCTATAGTCTAGTCTATAGTCTAGTCTATAGTCTAGTCTATAGTCTAGTCTATAGTCTAGTCTATAGTCTAGTCTATAGTCTTATAGTCTAGTCTATAGTCTAGTCTATAGTCTAGTCTATAGTCTAGTCTATAGTCTAGTCTATAGTCTAGTCTATAGTCTAGTCTATAGTCTAGTCTATAGTCTAGTCTATAGTCTAGTCTATAGTCTAGTCTATAGTCTATAGTCTAGTCTATAGTCTATAGTCTAGTCTATAGTCTAGTCTATAGTCTAGTCTATAGTCTAGTCTATAGTCTAGTCTATAGTCTAGTCTATAGTCTAGTCTATAGTCTAGTCTATAGTCTAGTCTATAGTCTAGTCTATAGTCTAGTCTATAGTCTAGTCTATAGTCTAGTCTATAGTCTAGTCTATAGTCTAGTCTATAGTCTAGTCTATAGTCTAGTCTATAGTCTAGTCTATAGTCTAGTCTATAGTCTAGTCTATAGTCTAGTCTATAGTCTAGTCTATAGTCTAGTCTATAGTCTAGTCTATAGTCTAGTCTATAGTCTAGTCTATAGTCTAGTCTATAGTCTAGTCTATAGTCTAGTCTATAGTCTAGTCTATAGTCTAGTCTATAGTCTAGTCTATAGTCTATTCTATAGTCTAGTCTATAGTCTATTCTATAGTCTATTCTATTCTAGACTAGACTCTAGTCTATAGTCTATTCTATAGTCTAGTCTATAGTCTAGTCTATAGTCTTGTCTATAGTCTTGTCTAGTCTATAGTCTAGTATATAGTCTAGCCTATTGTCTAGTCTATAGTCTAGTCTATAGTCTAGTTTATAGTCTAGTCTATAGTCTAGTCTATAGTCTAGTCTATAGTCTAGTCTATAGCCTAGTCTATAGTCTAGTCTATAGTCTAGTCTATAGTCTAGTCTATTGTCTAGTCCATAGTCTAGACTAGACGAGAAAACTCAACAAGGAATTGAGAAACTTTTTAAGCAATAATAGGGAAAATTTGGTATACAAGACTATAGGCTAGACTATAGACATCACTATAAGCTATAGATTATAGTGTTGTCTATAGTCTAGCCTATAGTCTTGTATACCAAATTTTTCCCTTTTTTGCTTTAAAAGTTTCTAAATTTCTTGTTGAGTTTTCTCGCAAAAACTTACTCTAACATTATCCCTATTTGTAATTTCCTTGACATTAATGTTCAATGAACACGTAACGCAAAAGAGTCTTAAGAAAAAAAGTAAAATACAAAAAAAAAAAAAAACTCAAAACTGGGGAAAACGCATTAAAGAAAAGGAAATTCCTAAGTTTCTAACAAATGAAAGGGGGCATGAACAGCAACATTAGCAGTGAAACTAACTGGAGATAAAGTGAGAAAAGTAAATGGAATACAAATGATGAGACAGGCAGGACATTTGTTTGATTTCAGAATTTACAATGTAGTACTTTCCTTTTTTCCTTTTTTTTATTGTATTTAAACACATACTTAAACATATGCAGCGTCGTTTAACTTTCTATGTGTATTTAATTCAAGGGGTTGTTTTTTTATCGTTTTCCATTTGAGTTTCTTTTTCATGTATTTTACTTTACTTTGGTAGTAAAACGGAAATTAAGGTAAATTTTTTTAAGATTCTTTTCTTCATGGCATGGTCAGCGCCCTTAAATAAAGTGAATGTTGTTTGTAGATTGACAGTTAGTTAGACATGATATCTAGCAACAACAGTTGTTTTAATTTATTTCAGATTTGTGGCAGTGGTAAGTCAGACAAAGATCTATTGAGCAAATAAGTCAGCATTAGCAAGATTGAAACAGTATTTTACAAATCACTGTTAAATGAATTAGTTTGTAATTTTTAAAGCACTTTATAGACAAGACTTTGAACTAGAATCCTTGAAACGTTTTTTGCATTATTAATTACTTAAATTTACTTATATTCAGTTAAAAGAAAAAAAATCAACAATTTTTAAATTCATCCATTAGACACACATTATTGCTTCCCAGGCACAAACATATAAATATGCACTGAACTACAATATTTGAAACTTTTATAACGCATCAATTTCAATAAACAGTTATTTAAAAGTTTTGTAATGCAACCAATAAACTCAGACACTCTCATCCATCCGAACAGACAAGCAGTCATAAAGTAGACTGACAGACAGACTACAATACACAGACACAAGTATATCAAAACAAAACAGGACAGAAACACTGACAGACAGACAGACAGACAAACACACTGACAGCCAAATAGACAGACAAGCTTCATACTCACTCAGTGAAGCACACGTATAATATTTTGTAGAATCATATATTTTTTTTGAATATAGATTTTTCTTTAAAAGGAAAATTGTCTAGCATTTGATTTCCCTATGTTATGTAAAATTATATATGTGAAAACACACACAAACTAACCCACACACACATCTATGTATATTAAAACTTCCCTCGAAAACCGTTTGGTAATATACGTTTCCTCTTACGCACAGTGGGGCAGAATGGAAATTTTTTGGAAATAAATCTGGCATTTCTAAACGGCTGATCCGATCGGAATAAAATTTGGCGTGAGCGTAGCCAAGGAGTATTCGAGTTTAAGTTTTGAAGATGAACCCTGCAGATGCCCCAGGGACGGAGCTGTGGCGGCTCAAAGTAGGGTACCTACGACATGTAAAATTTTTAAACTCGTGCCATTTTTTTGTTTTTCATCCAAATACAAATATTTTTATATTTTCTGAAAGCGCTCGACGAGATCTTGAAAAAACATGCTTGGACATACTACTTATCTCTTATAATATCCGAGTTATAGGCATTTAAAAATTTAGTGATACAAAATTTACCATACCTTGGTCCGCCTTTTTTTGAATACCGGGCGTAATTTTGGACCAAATGGACTCAATTTTTTCTTGTTAGTTAGACAACAAAATTTCCAATAATATACAAAAAATTTCAGATCAATATCATTTACAGATCCAAAAATATACGTTTTTAAATTTAAAAATTAAAAAAATTTTAGATTTTTGCCGTTTTTTTGCCCAAAATGTGTCTTAACTCTTTTATTAATAAAATAAAATTTTCTTTAAGAATATATAACAATTTTATAGTTTTCTAAAAGGTATCTTTACGCAGAACGCTTTGGCGTAAAAAACTTGTCCTATTTTTTAAAAATGTTGCCACTGCGTCCTTCCGAATATGACCTATTTTTTATCAAAACTTCAACTTTGGGCGACATGTTCTAAAATCCCAAAGCTGGGATCAGAAAACTGAAAGCAGTTTTGGAAACTTCAATATGTTTTCTATTTACTCCAAAAGTATTTTCCCAGCCCTGAAAGAAATGTGGACCCTATGGGCAAAAATGTAAAAAATCCCATTTTTGGGATTTTCATTCCTATTTTTGGGAATTGCGGGATGCCCTTTGACCTTTTCAATTTTTTTTTTGCATTTTCTTATTTGAAATGACAAATTTAACAAGCGTTGAAAATTTCATTGAGTTTTGTTCATAAATAAAGATTTTGTCTTATATTACATATTTGTTAAATTTCTAAAACTATGATTTATATCAAAATTTTAATAGGGTCGCAGATAGCTACAACTATTTAGTCCATATTTATCTCTTAATATCATTTTTTAGTTAGATATGGAAATTCTCGACCCTTTACAAAAAATTTCAAGCCAATATCTCAATTACATTCAAAAATATGTTCATTTAAACCTGTGTCCTTTAATTTAATCTTTTTCATATTTTAGTATTAAGTATGACAGAACATACATTTGGTGTTGAATAAAATATTTTTAAAAATTATACAATAAAAAAATATAATTTTATTATGAGCCACGCACAACAACACCTAAATCACCCCACACAAACCACCTTTCCCGCCCACCGAAATATAAAACACAATTTAATACAATATCATCAGTTAGTATAATAGCTTTTTTTATTCGAACTGTTTATCTTAAACATAATACAATTAATTCTTACAACCTACTTATATAGTTAATTCCTAACACTACTTATTTTCTATAAAATAATCTGTCATATCGGTATACATATCCAGAAGGTAATATAAGTCCTTTAAATTTTCCTCGTTTTGAGATGATAGAGTTTCATAACAAATCCATCTTTTTCGTATAGTTGAAAGAACAGGATCAGAAGATAGAAGTAAACTATTAAAAATATCTTCATTCTGTGATTGCCTGGAGCATTTTCTTGAGCTGAAAAGTTGAACATGCTTAAAATCTCGATTCCTCGCTTCCTGGGCTTCTTCTGTTAACTCTCCAAGTGGAAGAATATTCGATTCAATTATTATTTGACCATGACACAATACTTTGTGTACAGTTGGTGTTAGTTCCCTCCATGGATACAGAGATACAAGTAATTTAGAAATTTCAGATGTATATTCCCCAAATCGATTCCCATTAATTTTATGTTTACTATTCAGTGCCATTAAAATAGTGTTAACTCTTCGAAGCAACTCCTTGTCGATTCCAGTTATTTTTGAAGTAATTTCAAAATCACGAAAAAAACTTCTCGCCGTATTACCGTCATGTGTACTACCGCAACTTGGAAGTGGTTTGTCGATGTTTAATCCCATCTGAACTTTAAATTCTTCTTGGATTCTGCTTTTTTCCGCAGCTCTCAGTTCTTTCAATTCTTCATTATTTTTTGTTGATTTAGTAAGATTCTCTGGCACACTTCTATATTTGAGGTCGTATGCTATGTGTAAAAAGTAATCCAAAAATCGTATTCTGGCATGAAGTGGTGAAATTCCGAAAGACAGGACTTCTTCATTAATACTTCTGCTTTTGTTTATATTTGAGAATTGCGACTTTTTCTCATTACATATTGAGCATCTCCAGAAGGAAGAAGTTTCTGTTATGGCATTGCTGACCTTTCCATCAATCATTGTTAAGCTTAGCTGATATGATACGTTAATAGAGAATTCCTTTATTTTTATGCAAATGGGCTCCAATGCATTTATTTCATCTTTTAAATATTCCACTTAATCTTTTGTTGTTTTCTTTGACTCCTTTATATATTCAAATCCAATGGGTCTACAAAAATTTTTTGAACCCGGAGTTGTATTGATCCATATATCTTCAAATGAATTTCCGATGCTTGACGATGATGGATTAAGGGAATATGAACGAATTCGTAATGGCACTAATGATGACATAAATACACTTTTGTAGTCTGCTTATATCCGACTTCCACAAGCTTGTTTGTATTCTGGAAGTCACATCCCCACTTACACATTAAGACAACATCATAGTTATGAATTTTCCTTAGTTGGTCTTCTGAAAAGTCTGACACAATTCTTAATGCTGTGTTTTCGAGCAAAGATGATATATCAATACAAGCTTCCACATCATTAACAGCAATAGGTGATGGTAGGATAGTTTGTTTTTTTTCCTGGATCGCCTTGTATGATGGTAATATATTGTGTCCTTTTTCATGCAGAGCTTTCCTTAATATTTGGTACTTATTTCGAATGAGTTCCAACATAAGCGCTATTGCTTCCTCTTCAGTAAAATTTGATTGTGATGTTGGAGTTGGTATACTTTCCACAATTCGCTTAAGTCGTTTTGGTGATGCATTAGGAAGAATAGTGGCAATATGTACGGCATCCATAGGTTGGTTTTCCTTTTTCAGCATTTCGTTAAATGTATCAGCAATTTCCTCATTTGAGATTGAAAAAAGTTTTTGTGTGACCCTCTTTTTTTTGACCTTGAACATAAGTCTTCGTATGACTAGCAAGGCGCTCCTGTTGATGTGTTGTAAGTTGAGATTTCCGTAGTAGTTTCCATCCAACTACAAAATTTTAATCGAAATTTCTTTTGATTTCCATCCACAGACTTACTTTTTACATCAAAAAGTTTTCAATTTTTGATATGCCTGTTTTGTCTACTTTTCTACTATATGTAGTTTTTATATAATTTGAAATGTCTTCAATTCTTTCTGGCCCTTTTGAAGATACACTCCATAAAACGGAACACAACTCTTCGTACTTTAATGTAATCTTCATTGTAGATTTATTAAATATGGTACTTAAAATCTGAGAAGTTTACTTATATACCAATTCTTGTCATTTCCGATACAGGTATTCCAAAGTAAAAAATTACGAATTGTCGACCTATTAACATTTAGGACTATATTACTATAACCTGTAATTCAGTCCTTGATATTTCTTATTAGTGAATGAATCGAAATTATCATTACCTGTATATTTTTACCTACATGATCATAAACGAAACAGAACGAAATGATCTGTCGAAAAAATTTAGGTAAAAAATAGTTATAAATTTTTGAAAATTTAAGCATAATAGGACCTTTCAATTATAAGGATAAGCAAACAAATAGAAAATAGGTAAATATAAGATTTAAATATGTGCTGTCATACTTAATACTAAAATATGAAAAAGATGAAATTAAAGGACACAGGTTTAAATGAACATATTTTTGAATGTAATTGAGATATTGGCTTGAAATTTTTTGTAAAGGGTCGAGAATTTCCATATCTAACTAAAAAATGATATTAAGGGATAAATATGGACTAAATTGTTGTAGCTATCTGCGATCCTATTAAAATTTTGATATAAATCATAGTTTTAGAAATTAAACAAATATGTAATATATGACAAAATCTTTATTTATGAACAAAACTCAATGAAATTTTCAACGCTTGTTAAATTTGTCATTTCAAATAAGAATATGCAAAAAAAAAATTGAAAAGGTCAAAGGGCATCCCGCAATTCCCAAAAATAGGAATGAAAATCCCAAAAATGGGATTTTTTACTTTTTTTGCCCATAGGGTCCACATTTCTTTCAGGGCTGGGAAAATACTTTTGGAGTAAATAGAAAACATATTGAGGTTTCCAAAACTGCTTTCAGTTTTCTGATCCCATCTTTGGGATTTTAGAACATGTCGCCCAAAGTTGAAGTTTTGATAAAAAAATAGGTCATATTCGGAAGGACGCAGTGGCAACATTTTCAAAAAATAGGACAAGTTTTTTACGCCAAAGCGTTCTGCGTAAAGATACCTTTTAGAAAACTATAAAATTGTTATATGTTCTTAATAAAAATTTTATTTTATTAATAAAAGAGTTAAGACACATTTTTGGCAAAAAAACGCCAAAAATCTAAAATTTTTTGAATTTTTAAATTAAAAAACGTATATTTTTGGATCTGTAAACAATATTGATCTGAAATTTTTTGTATATTATTGGAAATTTTGTTGTCTAACTAACAAGAAAAAATTGAGTCCATTTGGTCCAAAATTACGCCCGGTATTCAAAAAAAGGCGGACCAAGGTATGGTAAATTTTGTATCACTAAATTTTTAAATGCCTATAACTCGGATATTATAAGAGATAAGTAGTATGTCCAAGCATGTTTTTTCAAGATCTCGTCGAGCGCTCTCACAAAATATAAAAATCTTTGTATTTGGGTGAAAAACAAAAAAATGGCACGAGTTTAAAAATTTTACATGTCGTAGGTACCCTACTTTGAGCCGCCACAGCGCCGTCCCTGGGGCATCTGCAGGGTTCATCTTCAAAACTTAAACTCGAATACTCCTTGGCTACGCTCACGCCAAATTTTATCCCGATCGGATCAGCCGTTTAGAAATGCCAGATTTATTTCCAAAAAATTTCCATTCTGCCCCACTGTGTTACGTAAAAATGAAATGAATCTGTATAATGAGATGCGAAATGAAATCATAAAAATATGCAAAACTTTATTTTAAACTTATATTGAGTTAAAAATAACAAAAAATATGGAAAAACTTATAGCAATTGAGTAAAGTTTTTTATATTAAAAAAAAAAGATAATTTCTTATTTTATAAAGAATTTATTGATAATACTTTTTTGTAAATGGAATGTATTTTTTTATATTCTGTTTGTTTTATGAGAAAGGCCATAATTAAAAATGAAATCACAAACAAATTTTTGTAAAATAAAGAATAGATTAAAGTTTATAAAAAAAATACTGTAGCAGAAATTTCAAAAAGTGGACTTGACTAAAGCCTAGACACTAGACTAGACTATATACATACTAGAATATACACTAGACTATAAATAGACTATAGACTAGACTTACTAGATATAGACTAGACTATAGACTAGACCTTACTAGACTAGACCTATAGAACTAGACTATAGACTAGACTATACTTAGACTAATAGCTATAGACTAGAACTATAGACTAGACTATAGACTAGACTATTAGACTAACTAGACTAGACTATAGACTAGACTATAGACTAGACTATAGACTAGACTATAGACTAGGACTATAGACTAGACTATCGACTAGACTATAGACTAGACTATAGACTAGGACTATAGACTAGACTATAGACTAGACTATAGACTAGACTATAGACTAGACTATAGACTAGACTATAGACTAGACTATAGACCTTAAGACTATAGACTAGACTATAGACTAGACTATAGACTAGACTATAGACTAGACTATAGACTAGACTATAGACTAGGCCTATAGACTAGACTAGACTATAGACTAGGACTATAGACTAGACTATACTATAGACTAGACTATAGACTAGCTATAGACTAGACTATAGACTAGACTATAGACTAGACTATAGACTAGACTATAGACTAGACTATAGACTAGACTATAGACTAGACTATAGACTAGTCTATATTTTAGTTTATAGTATAGTCTAGTATATTGTATAGTCTATAGTCTAGCCCATAGTCTAGTTTAGTCTATAGTCTACTCGAAATATATATTCTAGTGTATATTCTCTAGTCTAGTCTGTAGAGTCTACAATAATTCATTTCATTTAATAACATTTCACACCACATTGATATTAAAACTTTTAACAAAGTTAAAAAAAACTATAAAACAAATATTATGATTCTGCACATTATAGAAAAAACGTGTCTTAAAGTTGTTTCTTTCTACTTTATTTGCAATTTTCAAGCAAAAATTTTAAAACAAATAAATACTTGTGCAAAATATGCATACATAGATACATATGTATGTATGTTTGTATGACAAAACAAAAGTTATCTAAAAGTTTAATGCCAAAAAAGCTATAAATAGAAAAACACAAAACTATGTACTTCAAACATTTTTATTTGTTAATACTCGACTTGTCAGATTGCCATTGTCACTTTGCCAGCAAAAATTTCCATAACTAAAGACTAAAAGAGCTATAATAGTTTTTTGAAAAATTTTGACAAAATTTTTGTTTTATTTATAAATTTCTTTTAGTGTTAAAGATGTGACATAAGCAGTTGCTTGTATGTATATAAAAAAAATAAAGACGTGCCAAAATGACAAATTACTGTGAACAACTAAATAAACGCTAATTTCTTTGAAAAGGAGGAAAATATAAAAGAAAAAACTTTATGTTCTTTGTTCTAGCATGTAATTTAATGTCTTGGCCCAAATGTCTGGCTGAAACATGTGTATTTTGCTTTCTCTCTTATTTTGGTGTTTTATTTCAGTTCATGTCATTAAAGTGCCAAAAAGTTAAAAGGGGCTTTTAGAGGGGATTTTATCTAGTTTTTTTAATGGGGAGGCTTTTGTTTATACCCTACACCACTTTAGTGGGGAGGGTATATTGGATTTGTGCTGATGTTTGTAACATACAAAAATATTCGTCCTAGACCCACCTTAAAGTATACCAATCGGCTTAGAATCGTTTTCTGAGTCGATTAAGCTATGTCCGTCCGTCCGTCCGTCCGTCTGGCTGTCCATGTAAACCTTGTGCGCAAGGTACAGGTCGCAATTTTCAAGATAATTGGATGAAACTTGGCACGCACCTTTTATTTGACCCAAGGACGAAGCCTATTGAAAATGGTTAAAATCGGTCTATTATTTCACCTAACCCCCATAGAACAGAACCCCCTGAAAAGGGCTTCTGAGCTCATAATTATGTTAAATATACAGATATGATGATCCTACTATATTGATGATCCTACCAAATTTCATAAAGATCGGGCCCCATTTGACCCTAGCTCCCATACAAAGTCCATATTAGCCCCCATATAAAGCCTCTTTCAGAAAATTAGTTTTTCATCCATAAATTGCTTAAATGTATCGGAACAAGGGAATATTGAAGATAAATGCTTTATTATGAAAAATAAATCACATTTAATATTCATAACTGGTGTAGGGTATTATACGGGCGGCCATGCCCGACTATACTTTCCAACTTGTTTTTGTTTGTAGGATTGTTGTATGGAACTTACCTTTGTCCATCGACCGCAAATTGTTCATTTTGTAGATACAATTTGATGTATGGCTGTCTCGTATGTAATTTATAACGGCAATTTAAGGCTCTTGGATATAAACCCGGATACGCAGGTGACTGTACATAACATGTTTGCAAGCGACAATCGCGATATTCACGTTCACAATATGAGCTGTAAAGGGAAATGATAAAAATGTGAAAAAAAATATACAAAATCAATAAAAATAGTTTAAGAAATTTTTACTTTAAAATGTTCCCTTAAATAATTTCAATTCTTAAAGCAGTTAAGCAAATTATTTAACATTTCGAATTATTTTTTGTTCACATTAAAAACAATGTTTATTGAATTTTACGGTAATTGAATTTTCCTTTGAAAGTAAATTCTTAATACGGCCTACAATTTGCCAAAATACCACCCACATTAGCTGACAAAATCGTAAAAGTTGGGTGTTGTTGGCTGTTGGTGGTTCATCAAGAACTTTTGAAGTATTTATTTTCAGGCAAATATATAATTTTATTATTTTGCTCTGCTAAGCTAAACAAATTTTTGTTATTTGTAGTGGCTTTTATTGTTATTTGCCTGAATTATTTTTTTTTCAAAAACAAAATTTTTTTGTTGCGTGTATTATTAAGTCGAAATATGATTATGTTTACACTTCTCTGTATAGGTGGTATAAAAGCAAAAAAACAAAAATAATCATAAAAATTGGTAATAAAATAAAATTATATTATTGGTAACATTACATTACAATTTAGCACATGTACGGTAAACAATTTACATTTTGGGGATCTTAATGTTTACAGGTTGGCATTATTAAATTGGCTTTTTTTTCTCTCTCTATATATATATATTAAATGATTACTTACCCCTGTACGACTTCACCACGTCGATTGGGATATAATTCGGGATGTTGGCCGTAACGTAAATAAACTTCTGTTTGTTGTTCGGCACGCGAATCGAAAGTAAAATAAGTCTGTAATGAAGAAAATGAGGGTAAATGTATTAAATGAATTTGTAAGAACTTAAAGTAGGCAATAATAAAAGAAACTATAGCAAAAATTCTCCTACACTACAGCAAAGAAAACACGTGTTTTAGATTAGGTATGTTTAAGTTCGGTTCTAGTTCTGCTCTAGTTGTGTTCTAGTTCTGTTCTAGTTCTGTTCTAGTTCTGTTCTAGTTCTGTGTCTAGTTCTGTCTAGTTCTGTTCTAGTTCTGTTCTAGTTCTGTTCTAGTTCTGTTCTAGTTCTGTTTTCTAGTTTGTTCTAGTTCTGTTCTATTTCTGTTCTAGTTCTGTTCTAGTTCTGTTCTAGTTCTGTTCTAGTTCAGTTCTAGTTCAGTTCTAGTTCTGTTCTAGTTCAGTTCTAGTTCTGTTCTAGTTCTGTTCTAGTTCTGTTCTAGTTCTGTTCTAGTTCTGTTCTAGTTCTGTTCTAGTTCTGTTCTAGTTCTGTCTAGTTCTGTTCTAGTTCTGTTCTAGTTCTGTTCTAGTTCTGTTCTAGTTCTGTTCTAGTTCTGTTCTAGTTCTGTTCTAGTTCTGTTCTAGTTCTGTTCTAGTTCTGTTCTAGTTCTGTTCTAGTTCTGTTCTAGTCTGTTCTAGTTCTGTTCTAGTTCTGTTCTAGTTCTGTTCTAGTTCTGTTCTAGTTCTGTTCTAGTTCTGTTCTAGTTCTGTTCTAGTTCTGTTCTAGTTCTAGTTCTAGTTCTGTTCTAGTTCTGTTCTAGTTCTGTTCTAGTTCTGTTCTAGTTCTGTTCTAGTTCTGTTCTAGTTCTGTTCTAGTTCTGTTCTAGTTCTTTTCTAGTTCTGTTCTAGTTCTGTTCTAGTTCTGTTCTAGTTCTGTTCTAGTTCTGTTCTAGTTCTGTTCTAGTTCTGTTCTAGTTCTGTTCTAGTTCTGTTCTAGTTCTGTTCTAGTTCTGTTCTAGTTCTGTTCTAGTTCTGTTCTAGTTCTGTTCTAGTTCTGTTCTAGTTCTGTTCTAGTTCTGTTCTAGTTCTGTTCTAGTTCTGTTCTAGTTCTGTTCTAGTTCTGTTCTAGTTCTGTTCTAGTTCTGTTCTAGTTCTGTTCTAGTTCTGTTCTAGTTCGTTCTAGTTCTGTTCTAGTTCTGTTCTAGTTCTGTTCTAGTTCTGTTCTAGTTCTGTTCTAGTTCTGTTCTAGTTCTGTTCTAGTTCTGTTCTAGTTTTCTGTTCTAGTTCTGTTTCTAGTTCTGTTCTAGTCTGTTCTAGTTCCGTTCTAGTTCTGTTCTAGTTCTGTTCTAGTTCTGTTCTAGTTCTGTTCTAGTTCTGTTCTAGTTCTGTTCTAGTTCTGTTCTAGTTTCTGTTCTAGTTCTGTTCTAGTTCTGTTCTAGTTCTGTTCTAGTTCTGTTCTAGTTCTGTTCTAGTTCTGTTCTAGTTCTGTTCTACTTCTGTTCTAGTTCTGTTCTAGTTCCGTTCTAGTTCTGTTCTAGTTCTGTTCTAGTTCTGTTCTAGTTCTGTTCTAGTTCTGTTCTAGTTCTGTTCTAGTTCTGTTCTAGTTCTGTTCTAGTTCTGTTCTAGTTCTGTTCTAGTTCTGTTCTAGTTCTGTTCTAGTTCTGTTCTAGTTCTGTTCTAGTTCTGTTCTAGTTCTGTTTAGTTCTCTTTTAGTTCTGCTTTTCTTATTTGTAGTCTGGTCGTTAGTCCGATCTGTAACCAATACACGAATGCTTTACCGATTATACTGTCATTAGTGTTTCTTTAATGTTACTCTTTAAAGTATGCTACACATTTTTTTTTTGCAAATTTCCCTAATTATAATTATTATTTCTATAGACTGTCTCAAGTAATCTTTCGTTTTTTCGTTATCTTTTATAGGAACTTGAGTATATTTTTTTAAGATCATTAACCTTTGTATCAAGTAAACAAATTCCCTGTTTTTAATTTTTTCTTTAGGATTTTTTTTTTTTTTTTTTTTTTGTTGCGAAAAACAAATATTACTTTTTCCACTGAAGCTCTTCATTACTATCATCCAAAACACTCTTGTCTTCTGGATTATAAATAAAAGTTTTTTTATTTGTTTCACCATTAAATGTAAATAAAACTTAGCAACTGCATTTGTGTTTATGATAGAAAGTATAAAAATTAAAAAAAGAAAAACACCCTACAGTTTGGCGTGCATTTTAGAGAAAATATACGTTTATAATTCTCTGTTTAAATTTTCATTTTTTTAAAACAAAATTATGTTTCCCTCCTGTTTTCTGGCAAATTTGTTATGATCTTCACACTTTCTATAAAAATCAGATGGAATAAGTTTTTTTCCATTTCTTTTGCTTTAAATAAACAAATTATAGCATTCCCCTAAGTCGCATTGACCTCAATAACAAAAACTTAATTTTTCTTCCTCCGCTACAACTAGCTGTTTCATTTGTTGACTACCATTGCTGCTGTTGTAGCTGTTGTATCTGCTGCTGTTGTTTTTGTTAATATTTACTATCATTTAAGCAACTATAAACAGGAAGAACTTATGGCTTGATGAGCAACAGCTAACTCATTATAATGGCTTTTTTAGTTTTTTTCTTTTCAGTTTTGTTTTTCTTTCTCAATTTTATCTCTTACTTTATTCTCTGGCACTAGAAATATCCTCATAAACTCAAAGTCATTTTATAAGTATAAATCAGTGTTTGGCTCGAAGAGAAATTGACACATACAAATATAACCGAGTTTGTTTCAAAGCTAAAAAGCTATATATTGAATTCCATAATTGAATAAATTGTTTTATACACGTCCCAACTGAACTCTCTCGGCCCCTGTTGTCAATGCTTGTGGATCACTGATTTATACACTCTGTCTGTTAAGTGTGCTGTTTAGTGGGTTCCTTTCGGTGGGGATGCAGGAAAAATAACTAAAGTTTTTCATAAATATTTATGACTTTATTAAAGGTGGTTTGGATGGAACTGATGCAATAAAAACAAAGCAACTTTCAATTTAAAATCAGTACAGGATTTGTATGCAGTTGTTGCAAAAAGGATGAGTATGTCAAATGTATGAATGAAAATAGGAAAATGCAAAAGTTGTATATTTAAGAAAAACTTGAAAAGAAACTCAAGAGTAGCTTGCTTTATTTTCTGTTGATAAATTATCAAACAAATGCATGTTTAACAGGGCAGAGGGGAACAGAACAGGAGTAGACAGGAGTGCATTTGATTATATAATAAACTCTATAAGGAAGAAAACAAAGTTTTTTTTCCGCAACAGACAAATGCATTCATCAGACAAAGTTTGAAATGATTATTATTTTAAGTTTCATGCAGGCAAACAAACTGTGTAATTCTATTAGATAAAAGAAATGTAAATTATCTTTTTGAACACAAAAATAGATGTACTAGATGTTTTAAAAATTTAACTAGAATTAAACTAGAACTAAACAAGCGGTGAACTTAAACCGAACTAAAACTGAACTAGAACTGAACAAGAACAGAACGAGAACAGAAATAGAACTAGAACTAGAACAGAACTTGAACAGAACTAGAACAGAACTAGAATAGAACTAGAATAGAACAGAACTAGAACAGAAGTAGAACAGAAATAGAACAGATCTAGAACAGATCTAGAATAGAACTAGAACAGAA
Organism: Lucilia sericata; assembly: GCF_015586225.1. Taxonomy (NCBI): domain Eukaryota; kingdom Metazoa; phylum Arthropoda; class Insecta; order Diptera; family Calliphoridae; genus Lucilia; species Lucilia sericata. The sequence continues at coordinate 237,900 of NW_023994603.1, read as the reverse complement.
CTAGAACAGAACTAGAATAGAACTAGAACAGAACTAGAACAGAACTAGAACAGAACTAGAACAGAACTAGAACAGAACTAGAACAGAACTAGAACAGAACTAGAACAGAACTAGAACAGAACTAGAACAGAACTAGAACAGAACTAGAACAGAACTAGAACAGAACTAGAACAGAAATAGAACAGAACTAGAACAGAACTAGAACGGAACTAGAACAGAACTAGAACAGAACTAGAACAGAACTAGAACAAAACTAAAACAGAACTAGAATAGATCTAGAACAGAACTAGAACAGAACTAGAACAAAACTAGAACATAACTAGAACAGAACTAGAACTGAACTAGAACAGAACTGGAACAGAACTAGAACAGAACTAGAACAGAACTAGAACAGAACTAGAACAGAACTAGAACAGAACTAGAAACAGAACTAGAACAGAACTAGAACAGAACTAGAACAGAACTAGAACAGAACAGAACTAGAACAGAACAGAACTAGAACAGAACAGAACTAGAACAGAACAGAACTAGAACAGAACAGAACTAGAACAGAACTAGAACAAAACTAGAACATAACTAGAACAGAACTAGAACTGAACTAGAACAGAACTAGAACAGAACTAGAACAGAACTAGAACAGAACTAGAACAGAACTAGAACAGAACTAGAACAGAACTAGAACAGAACAGAACTAGAACAGAACAGAACTAGAACAGAACTGAACTAGAACAGAACTAGAACAGAACTAGAACAGAACTAGAACTGAACTAGAACTGAACTAGAACTGAACTAAAACTGAACTAGAACTGAACTAGAACTGAACTAGAACTGAACTAGAACTGAACTAGAACAGAACTAGAACAGAACTAGAACTGAACTAGAACTAACTGAACTGAACTAGAACTGAACTAGAACTGAACTAGAACTGAACTAGAACTGAACTAGAACTGAACTAGAACTGAACTGGAACTGAACTAGAACTGAACTAGAACTGAACTAGAACTGAACTAGATCTGAACTAGAACTGAACTAGAACTGAACTAGAACTGAACTAGAACTGAACTAGAACTGAACTAGAACTGAACTAGAACTGAACTAGAACTGAACTAGAACTGAACTAGAACTGAACTAGAACTGAACTAGAACTGAACTAGAACTGAGCTAGAACTAAACTAGACGGAAATAGAACAAAATTTTTCTCAAAAAAAATTTTCACTTAAAATTTTTCATTAAAAATTAAAAATTTCACTAAAAATAAAATTTTTCATCAAAATTAAATTTTTCATCAAAAATTTTATTTTTCACTAAAAATCTGATTTCTCACCAAAAATTTGATTTTTCATTAAAAATCCGAATTTTTCATTAAAACTTCAATTGTACACTTAAAATTCATATTTTCACTAAAAATCCCTAAATTGCTTGCCCTTTTATGAGAAGTGCATTTTTTCAATTAAATTTTTTTATTACAATTAAATCATTAATTCAGAATAATTTTATTAAAATTAAATTATTTATAATATTTAGTTTTTTATCTGATTTAATAAAACACTTTTCCTAGTAAATTCATAAAATGTCACACGATTCAATTATTAATTTAACAAATTAGGTTACAAAAAACTACAACTGCAACAGCATAATTAAAATTATTATTAAAATTCATTTAATATGTATATTAAATACATAACAAAAATCAGTAAAATAGCTGCATTTGTACGCATTTTTGACATAAATACAAAAATTCTTCAATTTGATAACACCTTTCATAGAAAAGTTTCGTTAAATTGATGACAAATTTTGTATTTTTTTATATTTTTATTTAAGTATATAATTCTAAAACAACAAATTAGCAAAACTTTCGTATAAAAAATAGTCTACAATTTAAAAACACCTTTTCTTTTAATTGATGACGTTTTTGCCATTGGGAAGTTTCATCAATTTGAAGCCATTTTTTCTTCAAATTGAAGACACTTTTCTCAATTTACAAGGAAGTGTCAACAATAGAAAACTGTTTATCTTTCTTGTGAACACGACTAATGTACAAATTTGAATTGTATATAAAGTATTTGTAACAATGTATGTAGACCAAGCAATAATGCCCATATTTATATATATAAATACAAATGTACATATACATATTCGTTAGTTTACATCGTCAATATTTAATACAATGACTGCGTAAAACTATATTTTCGCTGGAAAACCTGTGATACTGAAATAACATAATTTAGCACATGAATACCAACACTACTTCACATATAGTTACAAAAAATTATACATGTGTTTATATTATTAAACATATAATGTACATTTTCATATCTACATTCCAACACACGTAGTACACTTGGTCGAAGAGTGCATAAATTTTATGAACAATATCATGTATTTTTGTCACCAGAGTTGACATTTAATGCAATACACGCATTTACTTGTTCAGACACATGTAAAATGAGTATGAGAATGTAAATGTTGATACAAGTATGTGTATTCATTAACAGTTATATTATTGATACTTTAACATACACAATACTCGCAATGATGTAAGGAGCGAGGGCAATATTTAAAGTAACTGCACTAGAACTGAATTAGCACTGAACTTGAACTTAACTAGAACTGAACTAGAACTGAACTAGAACTGAACTAGAACTGAACTAGAACTGAACTAGAACTGAACTAGAACTGAACTAGAACTGAACTAGAACTGAACTAGAACTGAAGTAGAACTGAACTAGAACTGAACTAGAACTGAACTAGAACTGAACTAAACTAGAACTGAACTGAACTAGAACTGAACTAGAACTGAACTAGAACTGAACTAGAACTGAACTAGAACTAGAACTGAACTAGAACTGAACTACTGACTAGAACTGAACTAGAACTGAACTAGAACTGAACTAGAACTGAACTAGAACTGAACTAGAATGAACTAGAACTGAACTAGAACTGAACTAGAACTGAACTAGAACTGAACTAGAACTGAACTAGAACTGAACTAGAACTGAACTAGAACTGAACTAGAACTGAACTAGAACTGAACTAGAACTGAACTAGAACTGAACTAGAACTGAACTAGAACTGAACTAGAACTGAACTAGAACTGACCTAGAACTGAAACTAGAACTGAACTAGAACTGAACTAGAACTGAACTAGAACTGAACTAGAACTGAACTAGAACTGAACTAGAAACTGAACTAGAACTGAACTAGAACTGAACTAGAACTGAACTAGAACTGAACTAGAACTGAACTAGAACTGAACTAGAACTGAACTAGAACTGAACTAGAACTGAACTAGAACTGAACTAGAACTGAACTAGAACTGAACTAGAACTGAACTAGAACTGAACTAGAACTGAACTAGAACTGAACATAGAACTGAATAGAACTACTGAACTAGAACTGACTAGAACTGAACTAGAACTGAACTAGAACTGAACTAGAACTAGAACTGAAACTAGAACTAGAACTTGAACGATAAGACTGGAACATAGACTGCAACTAGATCGTGAACTGAACGTGACTAACTGAAAATAGAGACTGAAGAACTAAGGGAAGCTATAACTAGAACTGAACTAGAACTGAACTAAGAACTGAACTAGAACTGAACTAGAACTGAACTAGAACTGGAAACTAGAAACTGAACTAGAACTGAACTAGAACTGAACTTAGAACTGAAACTAGAACTGAACTAGAACTGAACTAGAACGAACGAGAATGAACTAAACTGAACTAGAACTGAACTACTAGAACTGAACTAGAACTGACTAGAACTGAACTAGAACTGAACTAGAACTGAACTAGAACTGAACTAGAACTGAACTAGAACTGAACTAGACTACTAGAACTGAACTAGAACTGAACTAGAACTGAACTAGAACTGAACTAGACTGAACTAGAACTGACTAGAACTGAACTAGAACTGAACTAGAACTGAACTAGAACTGAACTAGAACTGAACTAGAACTGAACTAGAACTGAACTAGAACTGAACTAGAACTGAACTAGAACTGAACTAGAACTGAACTAGAACTGAACTAGAACTGAACTAGAACTGAACTAGAACTGAACTAGAACTGAACTAGAACTGAACTAGAACTGAACTAGAACTGAACTAGAACTGAACTAGAACTGAACTAGAACTGAACTAGAACTGAACTAGAACTGAACTAGAACTGACTAGAACTGAACTAGAACTGAACTAGAACTGAACTAGAACTGACTAGAACTGAACTAGAACTAGAACTGAACTAGAACTAGAACTGAACTAGAACTAGAACTAGAACTAGAACTGAACTAGAACTAGAACTAGAACTGAACTAGAACTGAACTAGAACTGAACTAGAACTGAACTAGAACTAGAACTGAACTAGAACTGAACTAGAACTGAACTAGAACTGAACTAGAACTGAACTAGAACTGAACTAGAACTGAACTAGAACTTAACTAGAACTTAACTAGAACTGAACTAGAACTGAACTAGAACTGAACTAGAACTGAACTAGAACTGAACTAGAACTGAACTAGAACTGAACTAGAACTGAACTAGAACTGAACTAGAACTGAACTAGAACTGAACTAGAACTAGAACTGAACTAGAACTGAACTAGAACTGAACTAGAACTGAACTAGAACTGAACTAGAACTGAACTAGAACTGAACTAGAACTGAACTAGAACTGAACTAGAACTGAACTAGAACTGAACTAGAACTGAACTAGAACTGAACTAGAACTGAACTAGAACTGAACTAGAACTGAACTAGAACTGAACTAGAACTGAACTAGAACTGAACTAGAACTGAACTAGAACTAGAACTGAACTAGAACTGAACTAGAACTGCACTAGAACTGAACAAGAACTTAACTAGAATTGAACTAGATCTTAAATCGAGCTAGAACTGAATTAGAACTGAGCTACAACTAGAACTACAACTGAACTAGAAATTAACCAGAACTAAACTTTTCAAACTGCCCCCGTTTATACATTTGTGTATGTGTTAATGATTGAGTGAGTATGCATCTGTGTTTGTTAAGTATGTTCATCAATTCTCGCATACATGTTGACAGTTTGTTATATGACTTAATACTGATTATATTTATGAGTTTGTATTGGTATTATGGATATTTTTATTTGTTCGTTGTTAATTTCCGCCTTTTTCCATTTTCACTTCCTTTTCTTCAGGCAGTGATACTTTCTGGCTGAAGGCAACAGAACAAAAATCAGTAGTGAATATTAAATTAGTAAAAAAAGAACAGCACGGCAAGTAAATTACAAACAAAAAGAAGCAAAAATAACGAATATGAAGGGAAGACCAGCAGCAAGAAAACAGTTGGATATACAATTTTTCGTTTTGGTATTTTATTTTGGTTTAAAAATATTTTATTGCTTAAAATATTTTATTCAAGAGCTAAGTATTATTATAAATATATTTAAACTAACTTACCTGATCTGTAAAGTTGTCTGTGTGAAACATAACTTTCACATAACTCGTCTCACTTATAAATGTTTGAGGTTGTTCCGCTTCACCACAAAACATGCCGGGCTCTCGACGATTGGAGACATCAGTTTTGGCATTACCATCCACAATCTAAAACAAAACCACACACATACACACAAATTTGGCATTAAAAATTGATATAAATTGAAATTCAGCGGAAATACCAGCAACATGTTTGAAAAAAATTATATGAAAAGAATAATGCTATTGACTAGAGTCAATTGCAAAATTAAAAATTTAAAAAAAAAACTAGAAATATAAAAAGCAACCAAATATTTTAGGAGTTTGAAGCTAAAACATAAAAACCATTTTTTTTTTTTGATTTGGTTTGTTAGTTGCTGGAACTAAAATAAATATATGAAGCTGTCATCTAGGGTATGATTATTCCCATATGTCATCATTTATGCTACAGCAGTAGTGGCTAACATTTTTTTTGTTCGGCTGAAAGGCCGTTAGCATATTTTTTCTTATTTGGCTATTTGCTATACACCAGGGAGTTTGTGTAAAAGCAAAAAAAAACGTCTAGTGCTATTTACTGTTAACCAAGCGGAAGTGAAAATCAACTACAAACACACTCACTGTAATGTATAAAATTTTTTATTTGACACATCTAGCAAATGGAAAGAATGAAAACAAAAAAACAACAGTTTGAAGAAAACATTATTTAGTCTTTTGGTATTATTAATATGATGTCCATATGTTGAGCTCATGTCATACATTTATCTTCGAGGAAAAACTGCCAACACTCTCCCATATACACACATAAGATATGTTATCAAATATCTGTGTAAGACAGTGTCTGAGTTGCTGTACTGACGTACATATGTGTATAAAGATAGCACCAAAAATTTCTATGGAAACTCAGTTCTAGTTGAATTCTAGTTCAGTTTTATATCAGTTCTAGTTTAGTTCTAGTTCAGTTTTATATCAGTTCTAGTTTAGTTCTAGTTCAGTTCTAGTTCAGTTCTAGTTCAGTTCTAGTTCAGTTCTAGTTCAGTTCTAGTTCAGTTCTAGTTCAGTTCTGCCAACACTCTCCCATATACACACATAAGATATGTTATCAAATATCTGTGTAAGACAGTGTCTGAGTTGCTGTACTGACGTACATATGTGTATAAAGGTAGCACCAAAAATTTCTATGGAAACTCAGTTCTAGTTGAATTATAGTTCAGTTTTATATCAGTTCTAGTTTAGTTCTAGTTCAGTTTTATATCAGTTCTAGTTTAGTTCTAGTTCAGTTCTAGTTCAGTTCTAGTTCAGTTCTAGTTCAGTTCTAGTTAAGTTCTAGTTAAGTTCTAGTTCAGTTCTAGTTCAGTTCTAGTTCAGTTCTAGTTCAGTTCTAGTTCAGTTCTAGTTCAGTTCTAGTTCAGTTCTAGTTCTAGTTCAGTTCTAGTTCAGTTCTAGTTCAGTTCTAGTTCAGTTCTAGTTCAGTTCTAGTTCAGTTCTAGTTCTAGTTCAGTTCTAGTTCAGTTCTAGTTCAGTTCTCTAGTTCAGTTCTAGTTCAGTTCTAGTTCTGTTCTAGTTCAGTTCTAGTTCAGTTCTAGTTCATTTCTAGTTCAGTTCTAGTTCAGTTCTAGTTCAGTTCTAGTTCAGTTCTAGTTCAGTTCTAGTTCTGTTCTAGTTCAGTTCTAGTTCAGTTCTAGTGCAGTTCTAGTTCAGTTCTAGTTCAGTTCTAGTTCAGTTCTAGTTCGTTCTAGTTCAGTTCTACTTCAGTTCTAGTTCTGTTCTAGTTAAGTTCTAGTTCAGTTCTAGTTCAGTTCTAGTTCAGTTCTAGTTCAGTTCTAGTTCAGTTCTAGTTCAGTTCTAGTTCAGTTCTAGTTCAGTTCTAGTTCAGTTCTAGTTCAGTTCTAGTTCAGTTCTAGTTCAGTTCTAGTTCAGTTCTAGTTCAGTTCTAGTTCAGTTCTAGTTCAGTTTCAGTTCTAGTTCAGTTCTAGTTCAGTTCTAGTTCAGTTCTAGTTCAGTTCTAGTTCAGTTCTAGTTCAGTTCTAGTTCAGTTCTAGTTCAGTTCTAGTTCAGTTCTAGTTCAGTTCTAGTTCAGTTCTAGTTCAGTTCTAGTTCAGTTCTAGTTCAGTTCTAGTTCAGTTCTAGTTCAGTTCTAGTTCAGTTCTAGTTCAGTTCTAGTTCAGTTCTAGTTCAGTTCTAGTTCAGTTCTAGTTCAGTTCTAGTTCAGTTCTAGTTCAGTTCTAGTTCAGTTCTAGTTCAGTTCTAGTTCAGTTCTAGTTCAGTTCTAGTTCAGTTCTAGTTCAGTTCTAGTTCAGTTCTAGTTCAGTTCTAGTTCAGTTCTAGTTCAGTTCTAGTTCAGTTCTAGTTCAGTTCTAGTTCAGTTCTAGTTCAGTTCTAGTTCAGTTCTAGTTCAGTTCTAGTTCAGTTCTAGTTCAGTTCTAGTTCAGTTCTAGTTCAGTTCTAGTTCAGTTCTAGTTCAGTTCTAGTTCAATTCCAGTTCAGTTCCAGTTCAGTTCTAGTTCAGTTTTAGGTCAGGTCTAGTTTAGTTCTAGTTCAGTTTAATTTTTGTGCAGAAAAGTGTCTTTATCTTTCGAATTGAAGACTGTGAAAATGGTGTCCACACTAATACATCGGCCTAAGTACGTGTGTTTTGTAAGTCAGTAGTGGTTATATTAAGCAATAAATTAAATTTGATATCTTTGTCTTTTTTCTTCATTTTTTTTTTGCTCTCCTTAGTTGATGTATTAGTATGTTTGTTAGTTTGTCTTTTGTCATAAATCACAATTCCCTTGAGCCTTAATTCATGGCAAACAATAAATGTTAACAAATTATATTAAGCTTTATATGGATGTCAGACATAAAAAGCTTTAAAGTTAACACTTAAAGTTTTTTTCTTTGTGAAGTAAAAAAGAAGAGATAAAAAATCAATCATAAAAACTAAAAGAAGTAATTGAGTTAATAAAAAGAAACATAATTTAGTTATAGGTTATGTAATGGAATGATTACCTGTAAATAGCCACCCTCACAATGGGTGGCATTCATTAGAGTGCCAATTTTGAACTTTTTAAATCTAAGTCTCAGCACAAAATCCCTGGGAGCACCTTTAAGTGTGCGAAAACGATACCAGCAGGTTAAGGGTCGCCCCACATTTTGATTCGTCACCTCAGGTGAGCTAACATCTTCAAAAATATCCACTGTTTTGTTGCACTGGTCTTTGGTGATATCAGAGGAACCGCCTGGAAAGAAAAACAAAAAGCAAAGTTTTTAGAATTTTACATTTTCCTAGATTTCTGTGGGTTTAAACATCTAAGCCTAAAATTATGTTGTAGTTTTCATTTCTAAGATTATGCTTTGATTAAATGAAATGTCTTTGGGAAAATATTAATTTTCGTTCATTTCACAATATTTCCACAATTATCTTTGTTTAATTTAAACTTTAAATTGTCTCCCTTTGTTTCATTTAATTCTTTTGTACCAAAAAATTAAAAATACAAAAAATTTGTATGCAAAATGTATTCAAATCAACAAAAGAAACTAAAAACAAGTCATGACAATAATAAGTATTATACCACAGCTTCAAAATGAAATCAAATTTTTAAGCAAATCAGCAGCACTAATAAACTCTAACCAGCATAATGGAAAAAACAGACAAATGAAATCACCAAAAAAACAAAAAATCCTTAAAAAAGAAGAACAAATTTCAATTTAAAGTAAAAAAGAAAACAGCAGGCAGATTTAACAATAAAACATGACTGTCACGTTTCAGCCAACAAAAATATTTATGAAAAAAAAAAATTGTCTGCTAGGAAGTATTATTCAAGGGATGCTGCTCTGTCCCAGCTAAATCTTAGTGTTAATATAGACTTACTTTCAGCGTATTCTCTCGAACTAACAAGGGATTTTTTAAATTATTCCTCTGTCTTGTAACTAATACCAGAAAAATGGACAAGAGTAAAGCGCAAAAAAACAAAATTTTACTTAAAAAAACTTCACATCTTCTTTTCCAACTCTAGTCTTCCTTACAAAACAATAAAGCATTCTATCTCTATACTGTCCACATTATAATCAATGGCCTCTTTCCAAAAAACAGCACAAGCAAAAAAAAAAAAAAACGAAATTTCGAACGAAAAAATATGCTAAATTTATAAATTAAAGTGTGAATAAAAAAACACGCCATGTCATATTATCTGCAGCTTCTGTTAGAAGTTTTCAACATTACTTTCTTTATTTCTATTATTCTTTTCTACTAAAAAAAATCGCTAGAAAAAAACAAACTTCCTACACAAGTTTTCAAGTTTGAATGTAATAAAAGGCGGTAACGTGAATTACAAATTCAGCACAATGTTCAGCACTATTGTTCCAAAGTATTTGGACAATGTTAGCAAGAAAAATATTATAAAAAGGTTCTGTCGCTACAGACGTACACGATATACATCTATTAGGCAATAGACTAGAGTACAGACTAAACTCTAGTCTATAGTCTACTAGACTATAACTCTAGAATAGACTATAGACTATAACTCTAGAATAGGACTATAGACTATAGACTAGACTATAGATTAGACCATAGACTAGACTATAGACTAGATTATATACTAGATTATAGACTAGATTATAGACTTAGATTAATAAACTCGACCCTAAGCTACACTATAAACTAGATTATAAACTAGCCTATACCTATAGTCAGGGACTATAGTACTAGACTATAGGAGCTAGACTATAGACTAGACTATAGACTAGACTCTATAGAACTAGACTATAGACTAGGACTATAGCAACTAGGACTATCGGACTAGACTATAGACTAGACTATAGACTAGACTATAGACTAGACTATAGACTAGACTATTAGGACTAGACTATAGACTAGACTATAGACTAGACTATAGACTAGACTATAGACTAGACTAGACTAGACTATAGACTAGGCCTATAGACTAGACTATAGACTAGACTATAGACTAGACTTCTAGACTAAGACTATAGACTAGACTATAGACTAGGACTATAGACTAGACTATAGACTAGGACTATAGACTAGACTATAGACTAGACTATAGACTAGACTATAGACTAGACTATAGACTAGACTATAGACTAGACTATAGACTAGACTATAGACTAGACTATAGACTAGACTATAGACTAGACTATAGACTAGACTATAGACTAGACTATAGACTAGACTATAGACTAGACTATAGACTAGACTATAGACTAGACTATAGACTAGACTATAGACTAGACTATAGACTAGACTATAGACTAGACTATAGACTAGACTATAGACTAGACTATAGACTAGACTATAGACTAGACTATAGACTAGACTATAGACTAGACTATAGACTAGACTATAGACTAGACTATAGACTAGACTATAGACTAGACTATAGACTAGACTATAGACTAGACTATAGACTAGACTATAGACTAGACTATAGACTAGACTAGACTAAACTATAGACTAGACTTTAGAGTAGACTATAGATTATAAAATAGATTAAAGTTTAATTTCATTCCCGGCTACACAATAAAGTTTATGGAGTAGGGTGTAGAAAACTATCTCCGTACATTTAACAAATATTATACCACAAAAATAAATTAAGTACACTAAAGTCCATCATAAAATAGAAAAGAATAAATAATACAAAGCCTAGATGTCAGTATTATAATAAATGAAGGAGGGCTACAGTTAGTTTTTGGTTTTGTATAGAAGTCATGTATACACAAATCTTATACCCCCTCACATTTTTGTCATTATCTTTATTGTAAAGTCATACAGCCATCCTGCTAATATTTTCTTTTTTTTTTTCATTTTTTGCCACTGGCTATTTCCATTTCGCAATTGTTTTTGTTGTAGTGACATAAATGTTGTACAAAAAATGGAGAAACGTAAAATATAAATAATATTACTTTTTACAAAGAATGGCATACAAAAAAAATGGATATATAATCATAGTCATAAAAATAGAAATCAAACACCATAAAAGAAAAACTTTTGCAAAATTATATTCAGTTTGTAGACAACAACTGTTTTCTGTGAAAAATAGAGGAAATTTTGATATAATTTTACAATTTCTATGGAAGAAATTTGTATGAGTTTTGCTGTCGACAGTAGTAATAAGCATATTATATGGAAATTATGCTATTTAAATGAGATGTAAATGATATTAAATAGAATAAGAAAGAGAACACATTATAAACATTCCAGACCACAGACTAGACAATAAATTAGACTAATGTCCAGACTATAGACTAAATAATAGTACAGACTAGAGCAAATGCTACTGACTAGAATGAAATGCTATTGACTAAATGAAATAAGAGTCAAGACTGTAGGCTAGACTATGATCCTAATTATAGTACAGGATAACTAGAATCATTACAATAGAGTAGACGCTAGTAAGGATAATTTGAAAAGACTGCACTGACTTGCTACATATTCACTATCTGCAAAGCAAACCCATTCTGTAGGTCTTATAATGATACAAAATTGTTTCTTATTTACACACATCTTCCTTCAAACCATTAATTACCCGACTTCAAATAAATCCTTGACAACCTCTAAAAGACACAACTTTTCCAAATACAAAATTCAGAGCACAATTTCCTTTAATAAGAAAACAAAGAAACCAAAAGATAAATAGAAAAATAAGCCCTACCAAAAACGTTTTACAAACATTTTTCATTATTAAAAGCCAAAACAAAAAAAAAATTTCAATTGAAAGTGAAAACCACAAGCTAGAAAAATAACAAGAAAATAGAACATAAGTATTATTTTCAACACGACTGATTATGAATAATGGTGACATCAAAAGATTAATAATAAGAAATAAATAAACAAACTACAAGAACAATAAGAAAACCAAAAAGTAGGAAAGGGAAAACCTAAATATAAAGCGAAATACTCCATAACATCCTTTAACAAGAAGCACATACACTACTTCAATTGCAAGGATATTTTCCCCACAAATGTAAATAACGATGAATTCTTACAGAAACAGAGTTTCAAAGGAATTACATTAATACAATTCCATTGTTCTTCGAAATACTGACAGACTATAAACTAGACTATAGGCAAGACTATTAACTAGACCATAAGCAAGACTACAGACAAGACTATAGTCACGACTATAGACTAGACTATAGGCAAGACTATAGACTAGACTTTTGTCCATGCTATAGACTAGACTGTAATCAAGACTACAAGACTATAGACTACAGTTCAGAATATAGTCAAGACAATACTCTAGACAATAATATAAACCATAGACTAGACTATAATCAGAACTGTAGGCTAGACTATAGGCAAAACCATAGAGCAGACTCTAGGCAAGACTATAATAGACTAGACTATAGGCAAGACTATAGACTAGGCAATAGAAAAGACTATGGGCCAAGACTATAGCCTAGACTTCAAGACAATCGATTAGATTACAGCTAAGACTATAGTCAAGAGTATGTACTAGACTGTTGCCCATACTATCGACTAGACAGTAATCAAAACTAGACTATAGTCAAGACTGTAGACTAAACTATAGTCAAGACTGTAGACTAAACTATAGTCAAGACTATAGACTAGACTATAGCTAAGACTATATAATAGACTATACTAGACTATAGAATAGACTATAGCCAAGACTATAGAATAGACTATAGTCAAGACTATAGAATAGACTATAGTCAAGACTATAGAATAGACTATAGACAAGTTTATAGAATAGATTATAGTCAAGACTATAGACTAGACTATAGTTCCGACTATAGACTAGACTGTAGTCACGACTATAGACTAGACTATAGTCACGACTATAGACTAGACTATAGTTGAGACTATAGTCAAGACTGTACACTAGACTATAGTCAAGTCTATAGAATATACTATAGTCAAGACTATAGACTAGACTATAGTTAAGACTACAGTCAAGACTGTACACTAGACTATAGTGAAGACTATAGAATAGAGTATTGTCAAGACTATAGAATAGCCTCTAGTCAAGACTATAGAATATACTATAGTCAAGACATAGAATAGACTATAGTCAAGACTATAGAACAGACAATAACCAAGACTATAGAATAGACTATAAACAAGACTATAGAATAGACTATAATCAAGACTATAGAATTGACTGCAGCCAAGACTATAGAATAGACTATAGTCAAGACTATAGAATAGATTATAGTCACGACTATAGACTATAGTCAAGACTATAGACTATGGTCACGGCTATAGAATATAGTCACGACTATAGACTAGACTATAGACTAAACTATATAAGACTAGACTATAGTTAAGACTATAGTAAAGACTATAGTCAAGACTATAGTAAAGACTATAGTCAAGACTATAGGCTATACTATAGGCAAGACTATAGAATAGACTGTAGACTAGACTATAGAATAGACTATAGCTAAGACTATAGCTTAGCCTATAGAATGGACTATAGCTAAGACTGTAGAATAGACTATAGTGAAGACTATAGAATAAACTATAGTCAAGACTATAGAATAGACTATAGTCAAGACTATAGAATAGACTATAGTCAAGACTATAGAATAGACTATAGTCAAGACTATAGAATAGACTATAGAATAGACTATAGTCAAGACTATAGAATAGACTATAGTCACGACTATAGACTAGACTATAGTCACGACTATAGACTAGACTATAGTCACGACTATAGACTAGACTATAGTCACGACTATAGACTAGACTATAGTCACGACTATAGACTAGACTATAGTCACGGCTATAGACTAGACTATAGACACGACTATAGACTAGACTATAGTCACGACTATAGACTAGACTACAGTCACGACTATAGTCACGACTATAGACTAGACTATAGTCACGACTATAGTCACGACTATAGACTAGACTATAGTCACGACTATAGACTAGACTATAGTTGAGACTATTGTCAAGACTATAAAATGTCCAGACTATAGACCGAGCAATCAACTAGACTATAGTCAAGACTATAGACTAGATTCAAGAATATAGACTAGACTATAGTCAGGACTTTAGACTAGACTATAGTCAAGGCTATAGACTATACTTTAGCCAAGGCTACAGACCAGAATATAGTCAAGACTATAGACTGAACCATAATCCATTCTATAGACTGGAATATCGACTATTGACTAGACTTAATTCAAGACTATAAGATATAGTCCATACTATAGACAAGACTATAATATCAGCTATAGAATATACTTTGGTCCACACTATATTATAAACTATAGTCCAAACTATAGACTAAACTATTGTCCAGACTAAAAACTAATCTATAGTTCAGGCTATGGACTAGACTACAGTACCGACTATGTAGATTTGAGTTTAAAAAAAAAACATTGAACTCTTTGAAAACACTGCTTATTAAACTCTTAGCGGTTAAAGGCTTCACTAGCCTTACAGGCAAGACTAAATTAGACATGATATGAATTCTTTTCGGTTTGAATAGACATGAATAGACAAAACAAGTAACAGGATAGATGATGTTTGTGAACAAACAGAGCAACAATAACATTTTAGATACATATACTACATAAATGACAGAAATGAAAAGGAGATGCATACTACAAGAAGATTAAAGAAAACTTAGTTAATAGGAAGATAATATATTTAGACTTAAGTCCAGCTAGACATCAGATATATTGAGTATTAGTGAATTTTTCATATTTGATGTGCAAGTTTGGGAGTTTATAAGTCATTTGATATTTGCATTAGAAAGTTGAAATTAAATTTTCTATAAAGCCTATTTCCTCCACTGTAATTTTCCTATATATTGATTTTTAATTGGATCAGCAGTTTAAAAGATATTAGCTGTTATCCTATGCACCATGTAAACGTATGAGTAATATTTAGAAATTTATTACTTAGGTAATACTCATACGTCACCATTTCAAAATTTAGTAATACTCATACGCTTTCACTAGAATTTTTTAACAAAAACTGCTAGAGGTAAATTATCTGCTTTTTGCATGGGTCACATGACCGTATGCGTAATATTTAATTATCAGTTAATTAAATAACAATCATACGTCAAAATTATGTTACTGTGAAAATTGTTTTTCAAACATTGTTGCATTTCTTTTACTTTTCTGTAACAAAAGCTTTATAGAACTAACATTGCCACATTGTTTTAAATTCTTTAAACAAATTTAAAACTAAACAACCAGAAAAACAACAACACAAAACAAAAGATATGTAAATAATACAAGACATGATGTAAAATTTATAAAAAAAAAGACACAATGTAAAGAATTTTAAAAGAAATGGGCAAAAAAATTATAGAGTAGAAAGCTCAGCTAGTCGTCTCCAGTAACGTATGAGAAGATAATTTGAAATGCAAACAAATATGGAAAAAAGTAAAGGAAGTAGTAAGCAAACAAAAAAAGAAAAATTAACAAAAATCTACAATATAAAAGGACAAAGAGGAAAACAGACTGTTATTAAGACTGGAGGAGGTAACCCCACAAAACAGACTAGAAGACATTTAGCACGACAAAAAGACAAACAGATGGTAAGCAGGGAAAGGATAAACACACTCCTACAGAGTACACATAAACACACATACACCCACAAAGCTAAAATAGTATTTTTATGGAATAAAAATCTAAAGGACATTAATACATTTCGCTAGTTTATTTTTATTTTTTTTTTTTTTTTTTTTTTTTGAGAAAATAAATAACATGAAATGAAATCAAATGCTTGAATGTTTAGACTAGTTTGAAATAGAGAATATAAACACTATATTTACTGGCTCTAGTCCTACATTGTTTTTTGCTCTTGTAACAAAAGGATGTTCTTTAAATCCTATACCAACACAACATGTATGAATAAAGATGATGCTGTTAAGTAATAAATCTGTTTAATTTATCAAAGTTTCGTAGTGAAAATTTCCAGACTTTTTCATTTCTACAACAAACCCAAAGAGAGGCCTTTGTCACTTACAGACATTCAAACAAAATCTTACAGACTCATTCACATAAATTTCACTTCAAATGACATTTAAAAGCAAACTAACACACTGTAAGATATATAAAGGACATTAAATAGTTTTCTACATATTTAAGGGCTTAACTATAAAAATAAATGAAACATTTGTCTCCAACAATACCTCCTCCAAAAATATACATTTAACTGTTTTCCCCTAGTAATTTTAGTTTTTGTCCACATTTCTTTGGTTTTTAATGTCTAGTGTGTTTGTTTTTTTTTTTTTTTTCTTATTGTGGTTTTATGTCGCTTAATTTTTATTAACATGTTTATGTTAGATTTTTATGACCTACGAAATTCATAGATGATTTTAATATCATTATAGGCCATATGCTTAAAACAAACAAATAGTTTAAAGATGTTATGGCGAAAGCACAATTTGTCAAAAAACCACAAGCCTTGAAGTAGGCAATGGATTATTTTCAAAAAAGGAAAATTTTCCACTTGTTATGGCCTTCAGGCTATACACACCCTTTTATAATTAAATTAAATTTAGGAAGCACGGGGCGTATGATTAATTTTTAACTTTGATTATTACTCATACTCAATAATAAACAAATTAGTTATATAGACTAGACCAGCGGTTCCCACAGATTTTTACTTCGCGGACCCCTTGAAGAGCTTATTTAATTTCGCGGACCCCCATACATATTTTTTTTCCCGTACATTGAGAATATATAATATTTCAGATAGGTTTTCAATTGCATGTTTTGAAGATAGAATGACTTCTTTGTTGATATGTTAACATGATGTTTAATTTTATGATCGTGAGATCTTTCATGTTCATTTTTCTTCAAGGTAGCGAAAAGGTTTCTTTATCAAATATTGTCACATGTGCTTAAGGAGTCACGTTTCAAAAATTTGTTGCGATTGCAAAGGGTGAACTGAGTAAGTGAGCTAAGTTTTCGAGAAAATAATATAAGAAAGTTGGACTTCTTCTATGTTGTTGCGGAATGCGTTATCCGCATAATATATGATTTGAACTCTTTGTTAAAGTACTGTGAATTTGGAACTTAAATTTGAATTTTAAAATACCAACGAATTATTTTACTTCATGGTTTTTGGCTACATATTTACGCGAAACGCTATGGATTTTCTGATGTTAATTTAATAATATGTATTGGTCGACAAAATCAAGTTAAAATCTGTATATCACGTCGGATTGTAATATTTATAAAGAGATGCATAAAGAGTCACCTCTGTTTTGGAAATATATAATTGTTGTCCTTTCAAACGAGAACACTTTTGCTTACAATTTGATAAACTTAAATCTGTAATAAGCTTGTATTTGAATTGAACTTCATACTCTGGAATACCAGTATCCCTAATTTAATTGTAAGGCAGAGTATTATTTGTCTGAAATAAAAACCATTATTTCAGTACATATACAGGAAATAAAAATTACAAATCACGCAGTACTTTACTTTATAAAAGTTATACAATAAATTTGTAGGGACTAGCTTCTTCCTGATAAACAACCGAAAAAATAAAATTCAAAAAGTCACCAAAAAATTTGGGATTATTGCACAAAAATTGGATATATTTGTACATACATATAAAAGCAGAATATTGTTTATTCATGGTTTTTTTCGTTCGTCTTCGCGGACCCCCCTAGGATTTTACTACGGACCACTAGGGTCCGCGGACCCCCATTTGGAACCGTTGGACTAGACTATAGACTAGACTATCGACTAGACTATAGACTAGACTATAGACTAGACTATAGACTAGACTAGACTATAGACTAGACTATAGACTAGACTAGGCTATAGACTAGACTATAGACTGGACTATAGACTAGACTATAGACTAGACTATAGACTAGACTAGACTAGACTATAGACTAGACTATAGACTAGACTATAGACTAGACTATAGACTAGACTATAGACTAGACTATAGACTAGACTATAGACTAGACTATAGACTAGACTATAGACTAGACTATAGACTAGACTATAGACTAGACTATAGACTAGACTATAGACTAGACTATAGACTAGACTATAGACTAGACTATATACTAGACTATAGACTAGACTATAGACTAGACTATAGACTAGACTATATACTAGACTATAGACTAGACTATAGACTAGACTATAGACTAGACTATAGACTAGACTATAGCTAGACTATAGGCTAGACTATAGACTAGACTATAGACTAGACTATAGACTAGACTATAGACTAGACTATAGGCTAGACTATAGGCTAGACTATAGACTAGACTATAGACTAGACTATAGACTAGACTATTGACTAGACTAGACTACACTATAGGCTAGACTATAGACTAGACTATAGACTAGACTATAGACTAGACTATAGACTAGACTATAGAATAGACTATAGACTAGACTATAGACTAGACTATAGACTAGACTATAGACTAGACTATAGACTAGACTATAGACTAGACTATAGACTAGACTATAGACTAACTAGACTATAGACTAGACTATAGACTAGACTATAGACTAGACTATAGACTAGACTATAGACTAGACTATAGACTAGACTATAGACTAGACTATAGACTAGACTATAGACTAGACTATAGACTAGACTATAGACTAGACTATAGACTAGACTAGACTAGACTATAGACTAGACTATAGAACTAGACTATAGACTAGACTATAGACTAGACTATAGACTAGACTATAGACTAGACTATAGACTAGACTATAGACTAGACTATAGACTAGACTATAGACTAGACTATAGACTAGACTATAGACTAGACTATAGACTAGACTATAGACTAGACTATAGACTAGACTATAGACTAGACTATAGACTAGACTATAGACTAGACTATAGACTAGACTATAGACTAGACTATAGACTAGACTATAGACTAGACTATAGACTAGACTATAGACTAGACTATAGACTAGACTATAGACTAGACTATAGACTAGACTATAGACTAGACTATAGACTAGACTATAGACTAGACTATAGACTAGACTATAGACTAGACTATAGACTAGACTATAGACTAGACTATAGACTAGACTATAGACTAGACTATAGACTAGACTATAGACTAGACTATAGACTAGACTATAGACTAGACTATAGACTAGACTATAGACTAGAACTATAGACTAGACTATAGACTAGACTATAGACTAGACTATAGACTAGACTATAGACTACTATAGACTAGACTATAGACTAGACTATAGACTAGACTATAGACTAGACTATAGACTAGACTATAGACTAGACTATAGACTAGACTATAGACTAGACTATAGACCTAGACTATAGACTAGACTATAGACTAGACTATAGACTAGACTAGACTAGACTATAGACTAGACTATAGCTAGACTATAGACTAGACTATAGACTAGCTATAGACTAGACTATAGACTAGACTATAGACTAGACTATAGACTAGACTATAGACTAGACTATAGACTAGACTATAGGACTAGACTATAGACTAGACTATAGACTAGACTATAGACTAGACTATAGACTAGACTATAGACTAGACTATAGACTAGACTATAGACTAGACTATAGACTATGACTATAGACTAGACTATAGACATATAGACTACTAGACCTAGACTATAGACTAGACTATAGACTAGACTATAGACTAGACTATAGACTAGACTATAGACTAGACTATAGACTAGACTATAGACTAGACTATAGACTAGACTATAGACTAGACTATAGACTAGACTATAGACTAGACTATAGACTAGACTATAGACTAGACTATAGACTAGACTATAGACTAGACTATAGACTAGACTATAGACTAGACTATAGACTAGACTATAGACTAGACTATAGACTAGACTAGACTAGACTATAGACTAGACTATAGACTAGACTATAGACTAGACTATAACTAGACTATAGACTAGACTATAGACTAGACTATAGACTAGACTATAGATAGACTATAGACTAGACTATAGACTAGACTATAGACTAGACTATAGACTAGACTATAGACTAGACTATAGACTAGACTATAGACTAGACTATAGACTAGACTATAGACTAGACTATAGACTAGACTATAGACTAGACTATAGACTAGACTATAGACTAGACTATAGACTAGACTATAGACTAGACTATAGACTAGACTATAGACTAGACTATAGACTAGACTATAGACTAGACTATAGACTAGACTATAGACTAGACTATAGACTAGACTATAGACTAGACTATAGACTAGACTATAGACTAGACTATAGACTAGACTATAGACTAGACTATAGACTAGACTATAGACTAGACTATAGACTAGACTATAGACTAGACTATAGACTAGACTATAGACTAGACTATAGACTAGACTATAGACTATAGACTAGACTATAGACTAGACTATAGACTAGACTATAGACTAGACTATAGACTAGACTATAGACTAGACTATAGACTAGACTATAGACTAGACTATAGACTAGACTATAGACTAGACTATAGACTAGACTATAGACTAGACTATAGACTAGACTATAGACTAGACTATAGACTAGACTATAGACTAGACTATAGACTAGACTATAGACTAGACTATAGACTAGACTATAGACTAGACTATAGACTAGACTATAGACTAGACTATAGACTAGACTATAGACTAGACTATAGACTAGACTATAGACTAGACTATAGACTAGCTATAGACTAGACTATAGACTAGACTATAGACTAGACTATAGACTAGACTATAGACTAGACTATAGACTAGACTATAGACTAGACTATAGACTAGACTATAGACTATACTATAGACTATACTATAGACTAGACTATAGACTAGACTATAGACTAGACTATAGACTAGACTATAGACTAGACTATAGACTAGACTATAGACTAGACTTATAGACTATACTATAGACTAGACTATAGACTAGACTATAGACTAGACTAGACTAGACTGATTATAGACTGTAGACAACACTATAAACTAGATTATGCACGAGACCGTAGACAAACACTATAGACTAGAGTATGCACTAGACTGTAGACAACACTATAGACTAGACAAGGCACTAGACTGTAGACAACACTATAGACTAGACTGTAGGATAGACTATAGACCAGACTATATATCTAATGCCAGTTTTTCTTTAAATACTTTTAACTCACATTTTCAACCTTAAAATTTTCTTTCTCAATAAATCTCCATAATATTTTGATTTACATTTTTATTTACAACACTCTTAAAAACAATTTCATTGAATATTTATTGCATATTTTAAGGATTGTTTTGGTATTAACAAAGAATCAGTTTTTGATATAACTCAAATAACAGCAAAAATTATTAAGCAAAAAAATCAAACTTAATAAACAAAAGGATTTTGTAAATATCATAAAAATTTGAACAAAAAGTATATATTTTTTTCGATTTCTTAAGAAATCTTTTCTTATTTTGGCAAATAAAAACAAAAAAACGAGTTTTATGTTAAAACCATTTATAGAAAATATTGTTTGATATTTTATGCTTAACAAAATGTTTATCCCTTTTTCTTAACGAAAATATAAAACTTGTTTTTTTGATCCTGAAGAACATACATTAAACACAGTTTATTTAAGCTTAAAATAAAAGGATATACAAGGAAGTAAAGTGAAATGTTGAGGATAAAACAATAACAACAATAATGCAAGAAAAAAATTGAAATACATTTGACTTAAAACAGCTTGAGGGCTTTTTTTTACTTTACAGACTCCTTTTAAATACACTCTAGTTTGAATAACTGTGATTGGTTTTCAAAAACAAAAAAAACTCAAGAAGTTAAAAGGGTTTTTTGTTGTTTGCAAAGTTTCAACTGCTGGATAAATATTATTGATTTTTGGTTTCCTTACAAAAAACAAAACAATAAAAACTAAAACATAAACATCTATCTTTCAAGTAACATACAAAAACAATGGCAAAACAAAAAGAAACATTACAATTTATCTATTTCCAGTCAGTAACTTGTCCATGAAGTGTCATTATGTGGCCAAGGTCTAAAAAAAGACAAATGTTGTTAGAGTTAAAGTGTGTGTCGGTTGTGTGTCTGTAACAAAATCTTTGTTCAATGAACAAATTGTGGCTAAATGTTTTAGCCATGAATACCAATCGGAAGTTTCCGAGTAGTTGTTGTCCTTAATATATGTGTAGCAGGCATTGTATATGTGTATGCGTATAATTATTACTAGAGTTTGTAAGAAATTGTTATTTGTTTCTGAATCCATGATGACAATAATGATGAACAAAAGTGCCCTCAAAAAACAAGACAACAAGAGTTGTACTAAACTAGACCTTTTATCTTCAAAGTTAACCAAATACAGGCCCAAAATTTGTCAATAAGTAAAGGGCAGCAACAGCAGAAATATAAGTAGTTAACGACAATAGACAGGGAGTATTGTTCAAAAAGTTACTCAGATAATGATAAGTAACTAAAACTAGTTGTTGGAAAAAGAAAAACCACAATAGATTAACAGAGAATGAAGACTGCAGCAACATAACCAGGACAAGAACTAGAACTCAAATAGAACTAGAACAGAACTAGAACAGTACTAGAACAGAACTAGAACAGAACAAGAACAGAACTAGAATAAACTAGAACAGAACTAGAACAGAACTAGAACAGAACTAGAACAGAACTAGAACCGACTAGAACAGAACTAGAACAGAACTAGAACAGAACTAGAACAGAACTAGAACAGAACTAGAACAGAACTAGAAAGAACTAGAACAGAACTAGAACAGAACTAGAACAGAACTAGAACAGAACTAGAACAGAACTAGAATAGAACAGAACTAGACAGAACAAGAACAGAACAAGAACAGAACTAGAACAGAACTAGAACAGAACTAACAGAACTAGAACAGAACTAGAACAGCACTAGAACAGAACTAGAACAGAACTAGAACAGAACTAGAACAGAAACTAGAAAGAACTAGAACAGAACTAGAACAGAACTAGAACAGAACTAGAACAGAACTAGAACAGAACTAGAACCGTACTAGAACAGAACTAGAACAGAACTAGAACAGAACTAGAATAAAACTAGAACAGAACTAGAACAGAACTAGAACAGAACTAGAACAGAACTAGAACAGAACTAGAACAGAACTAGAACAGAACTAGAACAGAACTAGAACAGAACTAGAACAGAACTAGAACAGAACTAGAACAGAACTAGAACAGAACTAGAACAGAACTAGAACAGAACTAGAACAGAACTAGAACAGAACTAGAACAGAACTAGAACAGAACTAGAACAGAACTAGAACAGAACTAGAACAGAACTAGAACAGAACTAGAACAGAACTAGAACAGAACTAGAACAGAACTAGAACAGAACTAGAACAGAACTAGAACAGAACAGAACTAGAACAGAACTAGAACAGAACAGAACAGAACTAGAACAGAACTAGAACAGAACTAGAACAGAACTAGAACAGAACTAGAACAGAACTAGAACAGAACTAGAACAGAACTAGAACAGAACTAGAACAAAACTAGAACAGAACTAGAACAGAACTAGAACAGAACAGAACTAGAACAGAACTAGAATAGAACTAGAACAGAACTAGAACAGAACTAGAACAGAACTAGAACAGAACTAGAACAGAACTAGAACAGAACAGAACTAGAACAGAACTAGAACAGAACTAGAACAGAACTAGAACAGAACTAGAACAGAACTAGAACAGAACTAGAACAGAACTAGAACAGAACTAGAACAGAACTAGAACAGAACAGAACTAGAACAGGAACTAGAACAGAAACTAGAACAGAACTAGAACAGAACTAGAAACAGAACTAGAAACAGAACTAGAACAGAACTAGACAGAACTAGAACAGAACTAGAACAAAACTAGAACAGAACTAGAACAGAACTAGAACAACTAGAACAGAACTAGAACAGAACTAGAACAGAACTAGAACAGAACTAGAACAGAACTAGAACAGAACTAGAACAGAACTAGAACAGAACTAGAACAGAACTAGAACAGAACCTAGAACAGAACAGAACAGAACTAGACAGAACTAGAACAGAACTAGAATAGAACTAGAACAGAACTAGAACAGAACAGAACTAGAACAGAACTAGAACAGAACAGAACTAGAACAGAAACTAGAACAGAACTAGAACAGAACTAGAACAGAACAAGAACAGAACTAGAACAGAACAGAACTAGAACAGAACTAGAACAGAAGTAGAACAGAAGTAGAACAGAAGTAGAACAGAACTAGAACAGAACTAGAACAGAACAGAACAGAAACAGAACTAGAACAGAACTAGAACAGGACTAGAACAGAACTAGAACAGAACTAGAACAGAACTAGAACAGAAATAGAATTAGAACAGAAGTAGAATTAGAACAGAAGTAGAATTAGAACTGAACTAGAACTAAACTAGAACTTAGCAAGAACCGAAATAGCGTTAAATTTATTCCCCCACAGAACCAAAATAAAACTTCTTAATTAAAGACATGTTTTAAGCAAACAAAAATGTCCAAATTCCCTAGAAAAAACCCCAAAATACTTTTTGGCTTTCATGTCTTAATTAAAGACCTTAATTTAATAACAAACATTTATCTAGACATTTTATCCCCCCTAAAAAAGCCATAAGGCCAACAGCAATCATATTATCATCTTGACATCTAAGTCATTTGCAAAACAAAGACTGAGTACAACAACCCTTAAATCCAATATTATAAGCCAAATATTTATAACTCAGACCAAGAAAAGAAAACCCAAATTCCACAATAAATAAAGAGAAAATTTAATTAATAAAATAAAATACAACAGGAATTCATCAAAAGATTTACACACTATCATCTTCTGCTCTCTCCAATAAAGTACTATTGCTAAAAACCTTAATCCTAAAATTTTGAAGAACAATAGTTGCTTTTGTATTAGTGTGTGTTTATTAATATCCTGTTGTGATAAAATTTAAATAAACTTGTTATAAAACACACTTCATCTAAGAGTGTTGCTATGTCATTGTTCGAAAGGATATTTTGTTATTGCTGGTTGTGTAAGTGCTTAGATATTTGTAAGGATGGACAGAGTAAGTTGTTGTAAAATCGGCTTTACAAACACTTTAAAGATTTGACTTTATTGGGACTTTTAAATCGTTTTTAACTTTACAGTATTTTTAAAATTTTATGAATTTTCTAATACAACAGCAGGTTAGAAATTGACTCAACTAGTTTAGTAATACTCTTTACTTATAAACACCATGAAAATGTATATTTACTTGTCGAAAAGGACTAAAATGATAATCCTGCCTGTTGCTACAGGAGTATTGAAAATATATTTATGTGGAATATGGATTTATGTGAAGTCAATGTATATCTAAATCAGTGTTTAGTCTGAACTATAGGTAAGTCAATAGTCTGAACTATAGGTAAGTCTATAGTCTGGACTATAGGTAAGTCTATAGTCTGGACAGTAGATCAGTCTATAGTCTGGACTGTAGGTAAGTCTATAGTCTGGAAATAGATCAGTCTATAGTCTGGACAATAGATCAGTCTATAGTCTGGACAATAGATCAGTCTATAGTCTGGACTATAGATCAGTCTATAGTCTGGACTATAGATCAGTCTATAGTCTGGACTATAGAACAGTCTATAGTCTGGACTATAGATCAGTCTATAGTCTGGACTATAAATCAGTCTATAGTCTGGACTATAAGGTAGGACTCTAGATCGTATAGTCTGGACTATAGATCAGTCTATAGTCTGGACTATAGATCAGTCTATAGTCTGGACTATAGATCAGTCTATAGTCTGGACTATAGATCAGTCTATAGTCTGGACTATAGATCAGTCTATAGTCTGGACTATAGATCAGTCTATAGTCTGGACTATAGATCAGTCTATAGTCTGGACTATAGATCAGTCTATAGTCTGGACTATAGATCACTCTATAGTCTGGACTATAGATCACTCTATAGTCTGGACTATAGATCACTCTATAGTCTGGACTATAGATCACTCTATAGTCTGGACTATAAATCAGTCTATAGTCTGGACTATAGATCAGTCTATAGTCTGGACTATAGATCAGTCTATAGCCTGTATATAGATCAGTCTATAGTCTGGACTATAGATCAGTCTATAGTCTGGACTATAGATCAGTCTATAGTCTGGACTAAAGATCAGTCTATAGTCTGGACTATAGATCAGTCTATAGTCTGGACTAAAGATCAGTCTATAGTCTGGACTATAGATCAGTCTATAGTCTGGACTATAGATCAGTCTATAGTCTGGACTATAGATCAGTCTATAGTCTGGACTATATCAGTCTATAGTCTGGACTATAGATCAGTCTATAGTCTGGACTATAGATCAGTCTATAGTCTGGACTATAGATCAGTCTATAGTCTGGACTATAGATCAGTCTATAGTCTGGACTATAGATCAGTCTATAGTCTGGACTATAGATCAGTCTATAGTCTGGACTATAGATCAGTCTATAGTCTGGACTATAGATCAGTCTATAGTCTGGACTATAGATCAGTCTATAGTCTGGACTATAGATCAGTCTATAGTCTGGACTATAGATCAGTCTATAGTCTGGACTATAGATCAGTCTATAGTCTGGACTATAGATCAGTCTATAGTCTGGACTATAGATCAGTCTATAGTCTGGACTATAGATCAGTCTATAGTCTGGACTATAGATCAGTCTATAGTCTGGACTATAGATCAGTCTATAGTCTGGACTATAGATCAGTCTATAGTCTGGACTATAGATCAGCCTATAGTCTGGACTATAGATCAGTCTATAGTCTGGACTATAGATCAGTCTATAGTCTGGACTATAGATCAGTCTATAGTCTAGACTATAGATCAGTCTATAGTCTGGACTATAAATCAGTCTATAGTCTGGACTATGAATCAGTCTACAGTCTGGACTATATATCGGTCAATTATCTGGACTATAGTTCAGTCTATAGCCTGGACAATAAACTAGGAAATAGTCCATAAATGATATATTTAAGGGTTCAGAAACCTATAAATTTAAAGAAATAAATTTAAACTATTTTTATTTCCTGTCTCTTCTTAATCGGTTTTTATATAATTCTCTATTAACATCTGGTTGTGCCATTGAAAGTTTTTTATTTTCTTTTTTATTTATTTTCGTTACATCCACTTAAACAAGAGTGTGTCCTGTCACATACTTGTCAATCCTTTATCAAATTGCCAAACATGTATGTACA
The DNA here is from genome assembly GCF_015586225.1 of Lucilia sericata. Taxonomy (NCBI): domain Eukaryota; kingdom Metazoa; phylum Arthropoda; class Insecta; order Diptera; family Calliphoridae; genus Lucilia; species Lucilia sericata. The sequence goes on along the minus strand of NW_023994603.1, from coordinate 210,224 downwards.
GCCAAAGTACGTATGTTTGTGGATGAAAAGAATAAAAATAAAACTAAAGAGAAAAATAACCTCCATCAAGTGTCAATGAGTCTGTGTAAGAGTGTATTGGTAGTTTTGGGGTGTTGCTAAAAGGATTAACATTTTTAAGTTTTAAAAATTTTGCTCAGAAAAGGGACAGGACGCAGGAGAAAATAGAAAATAAAATATGTTACATGGTCTGCTACGGAAATGTTAAATATTGCTTAGACAAACATGTTGACATGTTGTCAGTGTGTTTAAAATAATTTTTTATTATTTTTTGTTTTTAAATTTTTGTTTATTTTTTATTTATTACTTATAGAAAAACTGAATTGGTTTTTCTAGGGGATTTTATGGAAAAACAATTTTTATTTTATGATGTCAGACATAAAGTCTATAACATCAATAAAAGCCAGTTTTTTTGCTACACACTAAATATATAGTAAGTGTTTCTAAAGGGTCTGTAAGAGTAAATTTAATTTATTATTTTTTTGTACAATGGGGGAGTTTATATTGATTTGTCTGTATTGTAAATCATTTTTGAAGTTTGTGAGACAAAATGATAAATATTAGTTAGAAAAAAACAGACATTTTAATAAGGAAATAAAAATATAGAAAAATAAATTGAACTTAAATAAAATTTTTTAAATAAATTTAAATAAATTAAATATTTTCTCTAACAATACTTCCATGTCTATTGTATTTTAATTTCCTACTAATTTGTCTTCCTCTACAATACATTGTGGCTTGCAAACAACAAAGTTTTTTACTTTTAAACAAAACCACCTGAGCGTATACGTGTTATAAATTTAATTAAATAACACTCATACGCTCTAGGTATTTGGTAAAAACTTTCTGCTTTTGGCCAGCTTTTCTCTTCACACTTTCCCGGAACTGCAAACAAAAAAAAACAATGAAACTTTATTTTCAATAGGATTTAAGCAAAAAAATATAAATAAGAACTTTTTACAAAACCCACAACACCTACAATTTCAAACAATACCTAGTAAAACAATTTTATAATCTCGCAAACTAAATACAATTTATGTAGAAATTTTGGGCAATATGTTCAAAAAGCGAATTAAAAATTATGTTGAGCAAGTAGAAATTTAAAAGTAAATTATAAAGGATATTAAAGAAAAAGAACTGAATTAGAACGGAACTAGAACTGAACTAGAATTGAATTAGAACTGAACTAGAATTGAACTAGAACTGAACTAGAACTGAACTAGAACTGAACTAGAACTGAACTAGAACTGACTAGAACTGAACTAGAACTGAACTAGAACTGAACTAGAACTGAAACTAGAACTGACTAGAACTGAACTAGAACTGAACTAGAACTGAACTAGAAACTGAACTAGAACTGAACTAGAAACTGAACTAGAACTGAACTAGAACTGACTAAACTGAACTAGAACTGACTAAAACGGAACTAGAACTGAACTAGAACTAGAACTGAACTAGAACTGAACAGAACTGACTAGAACTGAACTAGAACTGACTAGAACTGAACTAGAACTGAACTAGAACTGAACTAGAACTGAACTAGAACTGAACTAGAACTGAACTAGAACTGAACTAGAACTGAACTAGAACTGAACTAGAACTGAACTAGAACTGAACTAGAACTGAACTAGAACTGAACTAGAACTGAACTAGAACTGAACTAGAACTGAACTAGAACTGAACTAGAACTGAACTAGAACTGAACTAGAACTGAACTAGAACTGAACTAGAACTGAACTAGAACTGAACTAGAACTGAACTAGAACTGAACTAGAACTGAACTAGAACTGAACTAGAACTGAACTAGAACTGAACTAGAACTGAACTAGAACTGAACTAGAACTGAACTAGAACTGAACTAGAACTGAACTAGAACTGAACTAGAACTGAACTAGAACTGAACTAGAACTGAACTAGAACTGAACTAGAACTGAACTAGAACTGAACTAGAACTGAACTAGAACTGAACTAGAACTGAACTAGAACTGAACTAGAACTGAACTAGAACTGAACTAGAACTGAACTAGAACTGAACTAGAACTGAACTAGAACTGAACTAGAACTGAACTAGAACTGAACTAGAACTGAACTAGAACTGAACTAGAACTGAACTAGAACTGAACTAGAACTGAACTAGAACTGAACTAGAACTGAACTAGAACTGAACTAGAACTGAACTAGAAAACTAGAACTGAACTAGAACTGAACTAGAACTGAACTAGAACTGAACTAGAACTGAACTAGAACTGAACTAGAACTGAACTAGAACTGAACTAGAACTGAACTAGAACTGAACTAGAACTGAACTAGAACTGAACTAGAACTGAACTAGAACTGAACTAGAACTGAACTAGAACTGAACTAGAACTGAACTAGAACTGAACTAGAACTGAACTAGAACTGAACTAGAACTGAACTAGAACTGAACTAGAACTGAACTAGAACTGAACTAGAACTGATCTAGAACTGAACTAGAACTGAACTAGAACTGATCTAGAACTGAACTAGAACTGAACTAGAACTGAACTAGAACTGAACTAGAACAGAACTAAAACTGAGCTAGAACTGAATAAGAATTGAACTAGAACTCAACTAGAAATGAATTACCGCTCTTAGTTTCTTTTTCTTAAATATATGGGACTTTTTCCAAAGTCTCATGACTGTCTAATGAATATTTTATATATATTTTGTGTTTAGTTTTCAATTTCATAAATGTCAATTGAATTTGACAAGTAATAGTATTTATGCAAAACCACAAATTTTGGGTAAAATATTAAAATTATTTGAAACTAAACGCAACTACAAACTTACACATGTATTAAGGTATTCACGTACATATACACAAGCAATTAGGGTAATAAACACCTATACATTTGTAAATAGACATTTAAATTGAAAATAGTAATAGAGATATTTGGCAATAGGAAATTTCATATTTTTAATATAATTTTTAAAATGATTGCTGCTAGTGTTCATTCAGTTGATTTAAAAAATTCTAATACCATTTTTAATAGATTTAATTAGATTTTAATAGAAAACTGTGCGTGCTACAAATATTTAAAACTTCATCAAAAATTTGCCAATTTAGCAACAAAAAAAAAAAAAAAAAACAATCAAATATAAAATTGTATTTATTGGCAAATTTTATTGACATACAAAATAGACTTAACAATCAAATTTTATTGATTTTGAATAGATATTTTGTTTATGTGTGTGTGTGTGTGGCGGTGTATTTTATTCAAATTTTGTTCATAAATTCAATTTAAAATACAAATTTATTTGACTGGTATTTTGAAATAGCAATCAAAACAACATAAACAGATATTATTTTAAATGAAATACAAATAAAACTGAAAAGGAAATGAGTTTTACATAGAACTAAGAGATGTTGCAAAAAATATATTAAATTAAATTTAAAACCTTTAAGAATTTAAATAACAAGTGCAGTTCAAAACATCGATCATATAGTCGTTGCTATTATAACAACTGGCCTCTTGTATATAAAACTATTATTAACAATGTTAAAGAAAAAACTATAAAATATCTCTTCAATCCCTGGAAAATAAACGAAATCGCTTATAAATCCGGCTTAAAAAGATTTCACTTTCTCTGTATGTGTGTGTGTGTGCTTATATCAGACCATATCTCCTCTATATCAAAGGTTCAAATGGACAGCTGGTGTTTCAGTGTTTGTATTTCAACCCCAGAGACAACAGTGTGACATCCACCCACATACCTACACAAGACTTCAAATGGAATCTTTTTTTTTAGCCATGACATCGTGGTGGCGTTGGCTATAGTAGTGGTTGTTGCATTGATAGTAAACGGTAGCACTCATGCTGCTGACATTCTATTATTCTGCAAAATATTACGCTATTGAGCGCCATACAATACAACAAAACAAATCCCCAGGTCAATGATTTCTGCTATATTGATACATTAAAGAGTTAAAGTATTAAAGTGCGCAGACACTGTTTTTATTTATTTCTTTTTATTAAAGCTAAGGGGATTTTGTGGAGAAAAATTGTTGAAAGTTTTACAATTCGATTATATTTATCCAGCTGATCGTTTTAAATAATACCTACTTATTATTGTAAAGAGCTCAAAATTAAAAGAAGTTTTTAAATTTTAACCTGTTAAGGAAAATGTCGTTAAAAATAGATTTTCGTTTAACAGATTTCAGTGAAATCTAGGATTTCAACAAACATTTTAAACTTTTGGTGCATTGACTTGAATTTAAGGTTAAAAAATAGAATTATAAGTAAAAAATTACATTCTGCTAATACATATATAATTTTTAGTGTTCTATTTCAGTTGCAGTTCAGTTCTAGTTCAGTTCAAGTTCAGTTCTAGTTCAGTTCTAGTTCAGTTCTAGTTCAGTTCTAGTTCAGTCTAGTTCAGTTCTAGTTCAGTTCTAGTTCAGTTCTAGTAGTTCTAGTTCAGTCTAGTTCAGTTCTAGTTCAGTTCTAGTTCAGTTCTAGTTCAGTTCTAGTTCAGTTCTAGTTCAGTTCTAGTTCAGTCTAGTTCAGTTCTAGTTCAGTTCTAGTTCAGTTCTAGTTCAGTTCTAGTTCAGTTCTAGTTCAGTTCTAGTTCAGTTCTAGTTCAGTTCTAGTTCAGTTCTAGTTCAGTTCTAGTTCAGTTCTAGTTCAGTTCTAGTTCAGTTCTAGTTCAGTTCTAGTCAGTTCTAGTTCAGTTCTAGTTCAGTTCTAGTTCAGTTCTAGTTCAGGTTCTAGTTCAGTTCTAGTTCAGTTCTAGTTCAGTTCTAGTTCAGTTCTAGTTCAGTTCTAGTTCAGTTCTAGTTCAGTTCTAGTTCTAGTTCAGTTCTAGTTCAGTTCCTAGTTCAGTTCTAGTTCAGTTCTAGTTCAGTTCTAGTTCAGTTCTAGTTCAGTTCTAGTTCAGTTCTAGTTCAGTCCTAGTTCAGTTCTAGTTCAGTTCTAGTTCAGTTCTAGTTCAGTTCTAGTCAGTTCTAGGTCAGTTCTAGTTCAGTTCTAGTTCAGTTCTAGTTCAGTTCTAGTTCAGTTCTAGTTCAGTTCTAGTTCAGTTCTAGTTCAGTTCTAGTTCAGTTCTAGTTCAGTTCTAGTTCAGTTCTAGTTCAGTTCTAGTTCAGTTCTAGCTCAGTTCTAGTTCAGTTCTAGTTCAATTCTAGTTCAGTTCTAGTTCAGTTCTAGTTCAGTTCTAGTTCAGTTCTAGTTCAGTTCTAGTTCAGTTCTAGTTCAGTTCTAGTTCAGTTCTAGTTCAGTTCTAGTTCAATTCTAGTTCAGTTCTAGTTCAGTTCTAGTTCAGTTCTAGTTCAGTTCTAGTTCAGTTCTAGTTCAGTTCTAGTTCAGTTCTAGTTCAGTTCTAGTTCAGTTCTAGTTCAGTTCTAGTTCAGTTCTAGTTCAGTTTTGTGGTATACATAAAATTATGTTCTTATATTCATCTTAAGTCTCCCTTAGCTTTAAATTACAGTTTATTTACTTTGATTACAAATTGCTACTTTTCCATTAAATATATTGTTCCTACTTCTTTTCCACTTTTCAAAGTTCATTTACTTACATACACACATGCTAGTCTGTTGGCAATTAGCACTAATTTTAGCTCATAATTCATGCTATAGTCAGTCATTATTTAAATTTCCATCTAATGTTACTTGGTATATTGAAGCATATTGTAATACAAGTAAATTGCCCCCTTTTGTTCAGATAAATATGTATATAGAGTGTGTTTTTTACGCATGTAAGTTTTAACTAATAAATTGCTTAAATTAACGTCTATTTATTGTATTCGACAGCAATTTTTTTCTACCTCTTTTCTGTAGTTTATTTATATTTTTTCATGTTGCTCTCACAGTTCAGGTTTTTCAGGCGACTATGGCTATGGGGAATTGGCTGCGTAGAGCACAATATTGATGAATACATGAATTGGTTTTTTATACCAGAACTGCTACTATAGCTGTTGGTGATGATGAGTTCAGATATAAAACATAACAAATTATATGTGATTTACAGACAGACAACAGCAGCAACATCACCATCATCATCCACAACAACATCAAGTATTATTAAAGCAATTGCATTTAAGGGGCTGGGGGAAGGGTAAAAAAATAGAGCAACGTTTTTTATTTATAAATAAAATTCATTTAAAAAATCATGTTGCTGTAGGTATGAGTTCATGTGAAACATGGAAAACAAGTATTTTTAAAAAAATATATAAAATGAAGGCGTCATTTGTCTGCATGTAAAACAATCAAATGTACAAGAAAATGAATTTCAAATTTATTCTTTTCTCATTTTTCCTGTTATTTTCTTTAAAGTGATTGACAGGATTGTAAATAGAGAAGGGAAAAATTTAAATCAATGTTTTCAAATAGATTGAAATTATTTTTATATAAAACAGCGTCAGTGGGATATTGTTCGATCTAGAACTGAACTAGAACTGAACTAGAATTGAACTAGAACTGAACTAGAACTGAACTACAACTGAACTACAACTGAACTAGAACTGAACTAGAACTAAACTGGAACTGAACTAGAACCGAACTAGAACTGAACTAGAACTGAACTAGAAATGAACTGGAAATGAACTGGAACTGAACTAGAACTGAACTAGAACTGAACTAGAACGGAACTAGAACTGAACTAGAACTGAACTAGAACTGAACTAGAACTGAACTAGAACTGAACTAGAACTGAACTAGAACTGAACTAGAACTGAACTAGAACTGAACTAGAACTGAACTAGAACTGAACTAGAACTGAACTAGAACTGAACTAGAACTAAACTAGAACTGAACTAGAACTGAACTAGAACTGAACTAGAACTAAACTAGAACTAAACTAGAACTAAACTAGAACTGAACTAGAACTGAACTAGAACTAAACTAGAACTGAACTAGAACTGAACTAGAACTGAACTAGAACTGAACTAGAACTGAACTAGAACTGAACTAGAACTGAACTAGAACTGAACTAGAACTGAACTAGAACTGAACTAGAACTGAACTAGAACTGAACTAGAACTGAACTAGAACTGCACTAGAACTGAACTGAACTAGAACTGAACTAGAACTGAACTAGAACTGAACTAGAACTGAACTAGAACTGAACTAGAACTGAACTAGAACTGAACTAGAACTGAACTAGAACTGAACTAGAACTGAACTAGAACTGAACTAGAACTGAACTAGAACTGAACTAGAACTGAACTAGAACTGAACTAGAACTGAACTAGAACTGAACTAGAACTGAACTAGAACTGAACTAGAACTGAACTAGAACTGAACTAGAACTGAACTAGAACTGAACTAGAACTGAACTAGAACTGAACTAGAACTGAACTAGAACTGAACTAGAACTGAACTAGAACTGAACTAGAACTGAACTAGAACTGAACTAGAACTGAACTGAACTGAACTAGAACTGAACTAGAACTGAACTAGAACTGAACTAGAACTGAACTAGAACTGAACTAGAACTGAACTAGAATTAGAACTGAACTAGAACTGTACTAGAACTGAACTAGAACTGAAATAGAGCTGAACAGGAACTGAACTAGAACTGATCCAAAACTGAACTAGAAAACTTCTTGTTTATTTATTAAGAAAATACTAATAATAACTACCCCAGAACATTTTGCTTTAACAGCGGCTCCCTTGAAACTCCTTAAAGTATGCTACAGACAAACCTGTAGAACATTACACAACACATTAACATGTTAAACAAAATTCAATAAAATTTCTCTTAAACACTCATAATATTTTAATTTATTTAAATTAAAGTGATACAACAAAAAATAAATAAATAAATTCTTGGAAAATTCCAGCTAAATATTTGCATTAAAAAACAAAGTTACCTCAAAGTATGCTTCACCATTTTTTTGTTCTGGTGAAGTCATTTTGTGGTGTTTGTTTAGGGGGGTGTTTATGTTAAAATATTGTTGACAGTTTTATTTAAAATATTTGTTGTAACTTTAATAAATTGCATTTAATGTAAACAAATGAGTAAAGAAAACCTACTCTCTATGTTCTGCCCAAGAAGTTAAATTCCTAAGGGGTGGGTGTGAAAATTTAATACATTTTAATATAAACAAAATGAAGAAAAATAAAGGAATTTATTATAAAAATAGAAAAACTCATCTAATAGCTTTTTATGTTCCTATGTATATTTTCCTAGAAAATTTAATCAATTTAGAAAAAAATTTTTATTTCTCCATTTTTTTCTTAATTAAAATATTCCATTTTTTTACTTGATTCCTCTTTACTTAAAATGTTAATAATTTTTAACAAATTTATGCTCTTTATATTATGAAATTTTTATGGTATCATTATCGCCCTTTTTTGTTGACTTAGGTTTTATTATTCACCTTCCTTCCTTTCACCCTGCCTATGCCTAGTGGCTCAGTTACACCAACCAATTATGTTAAGCCTCCTGTAAATATGCTACAATTTATTAAATTTCAAATTTTATTTCTTTTTGCTTTTTTTCTACGGCTTTATTATAAATTCATTTACTCATCATATTTTTTTCAAGTTGCTCTTCTATTCTTATCATTTTCACCCAATTTGTAATGATGGCCATGTAAATATGGCTGCTCTTCTTTTCCTACCCTCGTCCAAATTTTGCGAATGCCAAGATAAGGGTCTATATTTCATTATTTATCAAAATAGAAAAAGTTTTTTTTTTTTTTCTTTAACAGGAAAAAACGTTTGAAATATTAAGAAAAAAAGCAAAATCAAAATAAATGTTGTTACGCATGATTTGTTAAATCGCCAAAGCCAAAGTAGTAGGAAAATTTTGAACATACTTTTATCAACCGAAAATTGTAGATAAAAAGTTTAAGTTTAATTTTTTTTCTTGCAAACAAAATTTTGTAGATTTTGTTGCCAGCAAATAAAGACATGTAAGAGAATAACCCAGTTAACTATGTACTTATTGATTTATACTGAAATCATAGCTCTCATTAACCGAGTTAAAAAACCGAGTCAAAAAAAGTTAGACGAACTTTTTTACTAGAACAGAACTAGAACAGAACTAGAACAGAACTAGAACAGAACTAGAACAGAACTAGAACAGAACTAGAACAGAACTAGAACAGAACTAGAACAGAACTAGAACAGAACTAGAACAGAACTAGAACAAAACTAGAACAGAACTAGAACAGAACTAGAACAGAACTAGAACAGAACTAGAACAGAACTAGAACAGAACTAGAACAGAACTAGAACAGAACTAGAACAGAACTAGAGCAGAACTAGAACAGAACTAGAACAGAACTAGAACAGAACTAGAACAGAACTAGAACAGTACTAGAACAGAACTAGAACTGAACTAGAACAGAACTAGAACAGGACTAGAACAGAACTAGAACAGAACTAGAACAAAACTAGAACAAACTAGAACAAAACTAGAACAAAACTAGAACAAAACTAGAACAAAACTAGAACAAAACTAGAACAAAACTAGAACAAAACTAGAACAGAACTAGAACAGAACTATAACAGAACTAGAACAGAACTAGAACAGAACTAAAACAGAACTAGAACAGAACTAGAACAGAACTAGAACAGAACTAGAACAGAACTAGAACAGAAACTAGAACAGAACTAGAACAGAACTAGAACAGAACTAGAACAGAACTAGAACAGAACTAGAACAGAACTAGAACAGAACTAGAACAGAACTAGAACAGAACTAGAACAGAACTAGAACAGAACTAGAACAGAACTAGAACAGAACTAGAACAGAACTAGAACAGAACTAGAACAGAACTAGAACAGAACTAGAACAGAACTAGAACAGAACTAGAACAGAACTAGAACAGAACTAGAACAGAACTAGAACAGAACTAGAACAGAACTAGAACAGAACTAGAACAGAACTAGAACAGAACTAGAAACAGAACTAGAACAGAACTAGAACAGAACTAGAACAGAACTAAAACAGAACTAGAACAGAATTAAAACAGAACTAGAACAGAACTGAAACTAGAACTGAACAGAACTGAAAATAGAACAGAACTAGAACTAGAACTGAACTAGAACAGAACTTAGAACAGAACTAGAACAGAACTAGAACAGAACTAGAACAGAACTAGAACAGAACTAGAACAGAACTAGAACAGAACTAGAACAGAACTAGAACAGAACTAGACAGAACTAGAACAGAACTAGAACAGAACTAGAACATAACTAGAACAGAACTAGAACAGAACTAGAACAGAACTAGAACAGAACTAGAACAGAACTAGACTACCTAGAACAGAACTAGAACAGAACTAGAACAGAACTAGAACAGAACTAGAACAGAACTAGAACAGAACTAGAACAGAACTAGAACAGAACTAGAACAGAACTAGAACAGAACTAGAACAGAACTAGAACAGAACTAGAACAGAACTAGAACAGAACTAGAACAGAACTAGAACAGAACTAGAAACAGAACCTAGAACAGAACTAGAACAGAACTAGAACAGAACTAGAACAGAACTAGAACAGAACTAGAACAGAACTAGAAACAGAACTAGAACAGAACTAGAACAGAACTAGAACAGAACTAGAACAGAACTAGAACAGAACTAGAACAGAACTAGAACAGAACTAGAACAGAACTAGAACAGAACTAGAACCAGAACTAGAACAGAACTAGAACAGAACTAGAACAGACACTAGCAACAGAACTAGAACAGAACTAGAACAGAACAGAAACACAGAACTAGACCAGAACTAGAACAGAACTAGAACAGAACTAGACAAGAACTAGAACAGAACTAGAACAGAACTAAGAACAGCAGAACTAGAACAGAACTAGAATAGAACCTAGAACAGAACTAGAACAGAACTAGAACAGAACTAGAACAAAACTAGAACTGAACTAGAACTGAACTAGAACTGAACTAGAACAGAACTAGAACAGAACTAGAACAGAACTAGAACAGAACTAAACAGAACTAAAACAGAACTAAAACAGAACTAGAACAAAACTAGAACAAAACTAGAACAGAACTAGAACAGAAGTAGAACTGAACTAGAACAAACAAGAACAGAACTAGAACTCAATAGAACTGAACTAGAACTGAACTAGAACTGAACTAGAACTGAACTAGAATGAACTAGAACTGAACTAGAACTGAACTAGAACTGAACTAGAACTGAACTAGAACTGAACTTGATCTAGATTCAAAATGCTCCTTTCTTTCAAACTTTTACTGGGTTATTACCGTTTTTTTGTGCATCTTTAAAACATCTCAGTTACAAACAATTTCCTTTTCGAGTTTTTTTTTTCCAATGGTGATGCTGATGTTGTTATATCAACACTCTTTTACCCTCTGACAGATTTACTGTAACGGTGATGGATCATTTAGTTAAACAATTTCTTTCAAAAGCTTTAATGCCTTGACAACAAACCAACAAAATAGAATAAAAAAGCAACAATAACGAACAGAGAATAAAATTAAACCATTTCTATATATACAATATAAATCCATAAAAACCCACATAAATTTGTTAGTTTACTGGTCAGATTTAGTCCTTTGTCCACACACACTCACAGCGGGTTTTCGAAAGCAGTCAATACTGAATCTCCATCTACTTTACATGTCACACTGATTGTTTGTGCATTCGCAAGGACTATTTTTATATTTGCCTAAATGTCCTTTTTATAACAAAGTTATGCTTCAGTAATTTGATATTCTTTGTCAACAACAAAAAAAAATATTGTAGGCTGGCTAAAAGTTTCAACTAATATCTAAATAAAAAAACTTTCTATAAAAAGACCTGCTACACAAACGGCTTCTTATTTCGTTTATATTTTTGAAGAACATTTTCAAATAAAAGTTTTTAATTTTCATCACATTTCAAGGCTGCTGCTGTGTGTGTGCACAAGAGCAATATTCAAGTGTTGTGTCATTCAGGCCTTAATACGATTTATAATTTTAACAACATGAAAATCCATTAAAAAGTTTATTGTTGCATGAATTGTTAGCAACTTTTACTAAAATGTATCCACCTAAGGCTCGTCTTTTTTCCACTGTTATCCCCTGATTATTTTCTTAGGGATTTTGTATATTTTTTAAGGATATTTCTTGTTATTTTTTTAGTTCAAGCAGCAAGTAAGACAGGAAGGGGAATTAAATTGCTTGTTTTAAGTGTAACACTTGAAATGGCCTTGAGGATTATGGGTAAGAGTTTTTTTTAATAAAATAAATGTTTAAATAAAAAACTAAAAAACAACCTTAAAACTTAAGAAAAAATTTAAATATTTTTTAATGCTTTAATATATAGTCTATAGTTTACTCTTTAGTCTAGTCTATAGTCTAGGATTTATTCTAGTCTATAGTCTAGTCTTTAGTCTAGTCTATAGTCTAGTATTTATTCTACTCTATAGTCTAGTCAATAGTCTAGTTTATAGTCTAGTCTATAGTCTAGTCTATAGTTAAGTCTATAGTCTAGTCCAGGGGTCGGCAAACTTTTGAGTCGGAAGAGCCAAAAATTACAGTTTACAAAACATATGTTTTAAAAGAGCCACAAAATTGTTGTTTATTAAAACTTTACAAATACTTTATGAATTCACTTCAAAAACATAAACTTGGTTTAATTATCTACAGGACATTCTGCAAGGAATCTTACATATAGATTTTTGACTACAAATACTTTTTGAATTTATATGGGTCATTCGAATGCATTTTTAAGCACTCGTTATATAAAATATAGAAGTTTATTAGAGTAGGGCGACAGTGTTATCATTTAAAAGGCATTTGGAAACATATCAGGAAATGTAAAAATCACGAAAATTGATGACGCAGCTAATACAGTATAAAGTAATATATTATTTTGGCGACAATCGAGATATATATTTTACCAACCCCAATATTAGGTCATTTTCAGAAAATGACTAACGATCATAATTGACTTAACAGTAGCAATATAGCAGCGAAATTCAAAATATACAAGTTTTATAAGAACAAATATCTATCTTCCAAATTTGATTTTAACGTTCATAACTGTCTTACTAATAGCAATATCATGACAAAATTCAACACAAACAAAACATAATTGACAAATCCCCTTTAAAAAGGTCTACTTCGGAAAATAACTTTAACATTCATAACTGATTTAATAATACATATTAGTATAGCGACGCAATTCGACACAAACAAGTATTATAGGAACGAAAATCTCTCTCCAAAATTTTGTAAGGATCAGTTCATTGTTGACCATACCCCCATATAAATTCCTCTTCAGGAAATGACTTCAACGCTCATAACATGCTTAATAATACCAGCATAGTGGTGAAATTCGTCATAAACAAGTTTATAGGAACAAATATATCTATACCAAATTTAATAAGGATGGATTCAGAATTGACCCTACCCACCCATATAGTGTCCACGAAAACGACGAAAAATACAAGTATAGTGATGAAAATCAACACAAACAAGTAGGGTCCAAAATCTCATTACCAATTTTGTAAGGATGTGTCGGTCCATAATACACTGTAAAACGTTTCTAAAACGCGCAATATTTAAATATTGAAGTTTTTAAATAGAACAAGTTTTTAGTATTTACCCAGCCAAAATTCGGTAATGGGTTGTACTTCCATAACCACTTACTTTTCAATGACTACTACTTACCGTCTGCATTACTTAGAAGTATTCTAGTAATAACTTTCTTATAATCTGATATAGAAGTACTTTATTTTCGGCATTGTCATTTTTTTTGTCGTTTTAAGTATTGTGTTTTACAAAAAATAAAACAAAATTAATTTTGATGTGAAAACCATTATTTGATGCTCAATAAAATAGCTATGCAGTGTGTAGAACATTTGACTAAAAAATCGAAGTCCCTGGTTCGTATCCTAGTTGGCTCTTTTTATTATTAAAAAACAAAACAACTTACTCAACAACTGTTTTGTAAGAGAAATTGCAAGTACTTTTTTAACTTCCTATTAGTAAGCGTGCGTAGAAGTACTTGCCTCCAATGACATCACCGTGTTAAAATAATGACTTAAAATGCTAATGAAGAAGTAGTGAAAAGAGGTTTTATTAGCTTTTTAACTCACGACTTTTCAATGTAAGTTTTTCCTGGGTAACTGTGTCCAAACTCTCTACATTATTAAGTAATTATTTAATTACTATATTTTCAATTTCCAAAAAATATTTTTTAATTCGAAAAACACGAAAATTTCGGAATGTATGATCATGTTTTACATTTTATCTAATGGCACTTCGTAGGAGCGCTCATGATACTCCATCGTTTATAGGGAACTTTTCAACTAAAAATTTAAAGAATTAAACATTTTCTTACAATACTAACTTGTACATGGAACAAATTCAATAGGAGAGATAGGTTTGTATAGCTTTAGAAAGTTTGAATCATAACTTGTTGTTTAAAGTTTCACAAACGACTCTAAACTTTCATTTGTTAGTTGTCTCACATGCAGAAGGATTAAACAAAGTTGAAATGTTGTGTATATTGTAGAAACGTATGCGAATTGTTTTGTTAGTTTTAACAAACACTGCTCGTTAATCTATTCAGAAAGATTTTAATATATGTATATATTTTTTTTATAAAATAAAAAAAATACGTATGAAACTAAAGAGCCATAGCCCCACATCCAAAGAGCCGCATTTGGCTCGCGAGCCGTAGTTTGCCGACCCCTGGTCTAGTCTATAGTCTATTCTATAGTCTAACTATAGTCTAGTCTATAGTCTAGTCTATAGTCCTAGTCTATAGTCTAGTCTATAGTCTAGTCTATAGTCTAGTATTTATTCTACTCTATATAGTCTAGTCAATAGTCTAGTTTATAGTCTAGTTTATAGTAGTCTATCTATAGTCTAGTCTATAGTCTAGTCTATAGTCTAGTCTATAGTAGTCTTAGTCTAGCTATAGTCTAGTCTATAGTCTAGTCATAGAAGTCTATAGTCGAGTCTATAGTCTAGTCTATAGTCTAGTCTATAGTCTAGTCTATAGTCTAGTCTATAGTCTAGTCTAGTCTAGTCTTAGTCTAGTCTATAGTCTAGTCTATAGTCTAGTCTATAGTCTAGTCTATAGTCTAGTCTATAGTCTAGTCTATAGTCTAGTCTATATCTAGTCTATAGTCTAGTCTATAGTCTAGTCTATAGTCTAGTCTATAGTCTAGTCTATAGTCTAGTCTTAGTCTAGTCTATAGTCTAGTCTATAGTCTAGTCTATAGTCTAGTCTATAGTCTAGTCTATAGTCTAGTCTATAGTCTAGTCTATAGTCTAGTCTATAGTCTAGTCTATAGTCTAGTCTATAGTCTAGTCTATAGTCTAGTCTATAGTCTAGTCATAGTCTAGTCTAGTCTATAGTCTAGTCTATAGTCTAGTATAGTCTAGTCTATAGTCTAGTCTATAGTCTAGTCTATAGTCTAGTCTATAGTCTAGTCTATAGTCTAGTCTATAGTCTAGTCTATAGTCTAGTCTATAGTCTAGTCTATAGTCTAGTCTATAGTCTAGTCTATAGTCTAGTCTATAGTCTAGTCTATAGTCTAGTCTATAGTCTAGTCTATAGTCTAGTCTCTAGTCTAGTCTATAGTCTAGTCTATAGTCTAGTCTCTAGTCTAGTCTATAGTCTAGTCTATAGTCTAGTCTATAGTCTAGTCTATAGTCTAGTCTATAGTCTAGTCTATAGTCTAGTCTATAGTCTAGTCTATAGTCTAGTCTAGTAGTCTATAGTCTAGTCTATAGTCTAGTCTATAGTCTAGTCTATAGTCTAGTCTATAGTCTAGTCTATAGTCTAGTCTATAGTCTAGTCTATAGTCTAGATAGTCTAGTCTATAGTCTAGTCTATAGTCTAGTCTATAGTCTAGTCTATAGTCTAGTCTATAGTCTAGTCTATAGTCTAGTCTATAGTCTAGTCTATAGTCTAGTCTATAGTCTAGTCTATAGTCTAGTCTATAGTCTAGTCTATAGTCTAGTCTATAGTCTAGTCTATAGTCTAGTCTATAGTCTAGTCTATAGTCTAGTCTATAGTTAGTCTAGTCTATAGTCTAGTCTATAGTCTAGTCTATAGTCTAGTCTATAGTCTAGTCTATAGTCTAGTCTATAGTCTAGTCTATAGTCTAGTCTATAGTCTAGTCTATAGTCTAGTCTATAGTCTAGTCTATAGTCTATTAGTCTAGTCTATAGTCTAGTCTATAGTCTAGTCTATAGTCTAGTCTATAGTCTAGTCTATAGTCTAGTCTATAGTCTAGTCTATAGTCTAGTCTAGTCTAGTTAGTCTAGTCTAGTCTATAGTCTAGTCTATAGTCTAGTCTATAGTCTAGTCTATAGTCTAGTCTATAGTCTAGTCTATAGTCTAGTCTATAGTCTAGTCTATAGTCTAGTCTATAGTCTAGTCTATAGTCTAGTCTAGTCTAGTCTAGTCTATAGTCTAGTCTATAGTCTAGTCTATAGTCTAGTCTATAGTCTAGTCTATAGTCTAGTCTATAGTCTAGTCTATAGTCTAGTCTATAGTCTAGTCTATAGTCTAGTCTATAGTCTAGTCTATAGTCTAGTCTATAGTCTAGTCTATAGTCTAGTCTATAGTCTATCTATAGTCTAGTCTACCATATTCTAATTGTACGAAATCTTAACTTGTTTAAAGTTAAGGTGATTTTTCATGCACTTCCTCAAAATTAATATTAATTATACGTCCTGTTGTACATCAAAGAAATATAATTAAATCTTAACTAGAGTGGAAAATTGTTAACACTTTTAAATTATAAATAAAATTTAAATAAAATTATTGAAACAGTTTTACAAAACTTATTTCACATAAATTGTTTTAAATTTAAATATCTATAAGTACAAATAAAATATATTTTCTGATTCTATTTAAATAACTACATTCTCATTGAAGAACAAACTTGTAGTTGCTACAAATGTTATTGTTTTTGTATATTTGCTACATGTTGACATTATTGTAATACAAACATGATGATGATGACGATAATGCTATTGTAGTCGTTGCTGTTGAACTTGTTATTTATGTTACATTGTCTGTATGTCAGGCTGAGAGAGACAAGCAGGCTGTCGGGCAGGCGTAAGTCTACTCCTGCCTTAAATTGTATAATAAGTGTCTGCTGGCATGATTTTTGTTATGTATTCCTATATAAACGACATTTAGTATGAATAAATCTGCTGCCAAGCATTTGAATGGTATGATGTGTATAGAACACTGTGATGAATTTCAATTTCGTGTTAAAGTAATTTGTCACTAACACGCCTACAATTGTTAGAAAAAAAGATGTGTTTTTCCAACAAACAACCAAATGGAAAATCTTCTATTTTTCCTGGTATCATCAACTAACAAATCTTTCGCCACAATGCAATGTAGAACATATCAAGGTATTTAGTATTTAAAACATGTCAAGCTAATAAATTTCCAAATTGCAGTTACTAGCAGGACTACTAAATTCATCTACATGAAATGTTAGCTATATATGTATGTATGTATGTATTAAGCTCATGATTAAATTAGTAGAAAACAAGTATTTGTTAGAAGAGGGAGGGAAATAGCAAAAATAATTTAGAAATCATTACCCAGAAAATAAGTTTTTTCCAATTAAATAAATGAAATTGTTTAAATCAGATATTTAATGTTTGCTGTTAAATTAATTAGATTTTGTTACAATCCAGTGCATACTTCAAGGCAGCTATTTCTAATTTCGAAGTAAAAGGCAACGATAGCAATAAATTGAAAACCAGCGAATTAATAAAAATAAAATATTCGATGCGTTAAATGTAGTTCTAGTACAGTTCTAGTTCAGTTCTAGTTCAGTTCTAGTTCAGTTCTAGTTCAGTTCTAGTTCAGTTCTAGTTCAGTTCTAGTTCAGTTCTAGTTCAGTTCTAGTTCAGTTCTAGTTCAGTTCTAGTTCAGTTCTAGTTCAGTTCTAGTTCTAGTTCAGTTCTAGTTCAGTTCTAGTTCAGTTCTAGTTCAGTTCTAGTTCAGTTCTAGTTCAGTTCTAGTTCAGTTCTAGTTCTAGTTCAGTTCTAGTTCAGTTCTAGTTCAGTTCTAGTTCAGTTCTAGTTCAGTTCTAGTTCAGTTCTAGTTCAGTTCTAGTTCAGTTCTAGTTCAGTTCTAGTTCAGTTCTAGTTCAGTTCTAGTTCAGTTCTAGTTCAGTTCTAGTTTGTTCTAGTTCAGTTCTAGTTCAGTTCTAGTTCAGTTCTAGTTCAGTTCAGTTCAGTTCCAGTTCTAGTTCAGTTCTAGTTCAGTTCTAGTTCAGTTCTAGTTCAGTTCTAGTTCAGTTTCTAGTCAGTTCAGTTCTAGTTCTAGTTCAGTTCTAGTTCAGTTCAGTTCTAGTTCAGTTCTAGTTCAGTCTAGTTCAGTTCTAGTTCAGTTCTAGTTCAGTTCTAGTTCAGTTCTAGTTCAGTTCTAGTTCAGTTCTAGTTCAGTACAGTTCTAGTTCAGTTCTAGTTCAGTTCTAGTTCAGTTCTAGTTCAGTTCTAGTTCAGTTCTAGTTCAGTTCTAGTTCAGTTCTAGTTCAGTTCTAGTTCAGTTCTAGTTCAGTTCTAGTTCAGTTCTAGTTCAGTTCTAGTTCAGTTCTAGTTCAGTTCTAGTTCAGTTCTAGTTCAGTTCTAGTTCAGTTCTAGTTCAGTTCTAGTTCAGTTCTAGTTCAGTTCTAGTTCAGTTCTAGTTCAGTTCTAGTTCAGTTCTAGTTCAGTTCTAGTTCAGTTCTAGTTCAGTTCTAGTTCAGTTCTAAGTTCAGTTCTAGTTCAGTTCTAGTTCAGTTCTAGTTCTAGTTCAGTTCTAGTTCAGTTCTAGTGCAGTGCTAGTTCAGAGTTCTTCAAGTTCAGTTCTAGTTCTAGTTCAGTTCTAGTTCAGTTCTAGTTCGTTCTAGTTCAGTTCTAGTTCAGTTCTTAGTTCAGTTCTAGTTTCAGTTCTAGTTCAGTTCTAGTTCAGTTCTAGTTCAGTTCTAGTTCAGTTCTAGTTTCAGTTCTTAGTTCAGTTCTAGTTCAGTTCTAAGTTCAGTGCTAGTTCAGTTTCTAGTTCAGTTCGAGTTCAGTTCTAGTCAGTTCTAGTTCAGTTCTGAGTTCAGTTCTAGTTCAGATTCTAGTTCAGTTCGAAGTTCAGTTCTAGTTCAGTTCTAGTTCAGTGCTAGTTCAGTTCTAGTTCAGTTTTCTAGTTCAGTTCTAGTTCAGTTCTAGTTCAGTTCTAGTTCAGTTTCATCTAGTTCAGTTCTAGTTCAGTTCTATTCAGTTCTAGTTCAGTTCAGTTCTAGTTCAGTTCTAGTTCAGTTCTAGTTCAGTTCTAGTTCAGTTCTAGTTCAGTTCTAGTTCAATTCTAGTTCAGTTCTAGTTCAGTTCTAGTTCAGTTCTAGTTCAGTTCTAGTTCAGTTCTAGTTCAGTTCTAACACTGTTCTTTAATTTAAGTTAATTTTTTGCCACTAAATTATTACATTCTTTGTTTAAAAGTATATATTTTATTTGTTTATTTTCTATTTTTTAAAAAGTTTTTCATTTTTCTTATAAAATATTGCCTACATTTGTTCTTGTATTTGAGTTTTTAATGGCTTTACTATATAAATTTTATAGCATTACTATCCTTTCTGTTCTTTTTACTAACTTTTTTCATTTCATTATTTTTCTTTACAAAAATTGTATGCATTTATATTCTGTTTTTAAAACAAACTCCATTAACTTCTTTCACCTTCCACTTCTATTCATCTTGGTTTGTGTATAAGTTTTTTATAGATTTGCATAACTTTTCCGTAAACACGTTCAATAACCTTTCTTATTTTTTGTTTTACTACAACTAGGTATTTTATATCCTGTCATGCTTTTTTTCTTCCTTTAACCCTTATTTACAAAAGAATATAAGAAAATGTAAAATGCAAGAAAAAGGTAAAAAACTTTGTTTTGTATGAGTGTATTTTTATGTTAGTTTTATTAATGGTTTTGCTGCTTAAACAAAGTCGTAAAGCATTTTCTGTATAACAGTGTTTTTATTTATTTCTATGAAGTTTTTTTTTTTTTTGCATTTCGTTCGTTCGTGTTAGAGAAGTCATAGAGTATAAAGTTTAAATAGCATCACGTGTAATTTTTCTATGTCGTTTCGTTTTGTTTTCCTGGTTAAATTCGACTAGAAAATCGTGTTGGTTAAATGTTGGTGGCGTTGATGATTGCATGCCATCATCATCAGCAGCAGCAATGGTGGCAATAACAGCCATGAAGCCTTGTATCAACCAACCAACCATTCAAGCGCCTAAGAGCAGGCAACAAACCAAAAACAAACCAATTCAAAAGGAAGATACTATTTGTTTAGTAGTTTTTTGTTGTAACTTGGCTGTATGTAAAGATTTCTCTCTAATCACATTGTGACGGAAATGTTAAAGGCGTTTCTTTTTATTTGCGAAGAAAACAAATGATTATTTTGTTTAAGATTGTATATAATAGGAAAAAATAGTCTTTAAAAATTAAATATAGAAATTTTTAAATTTTGTGTGATTTTATAAAGTTTAACCAACCGTAGGCTAAAACATATGCTAGACTATATCCTAGGCTATAGACTAGACTATTGAATAGACTATAGACTAGACTATAGACTATAGGCTAGACTATAGGCTAGACTATAGACTAGACTATAGACTAGACTATAGACTAGACTATTGACTAGACTATAGACTAGACTATTGACTAGACTATTGACTAGAATATAGACTAGACTATAGACTAGACTATAGAATAGATTATAGACTGGAATGTATACTAGACTAGATTGTATACTAGACTATAGACTAGACTATAGACTAGGACTATAGACTCTAGACTATGACTAGACTATAGACTAGAATATAGACTAGACTATAGACTAGACTATAGACTAGACTATAGACTAGACTATAGCCTAGACTGTAGACTAGACTATAGGCTAGACTGTAGATTAGACTATAGACTAGACTATAAACTAGACTATAGACTAGACTATAGACTAGACTATAGACTAGACTACAGACTAGACTATAGACTAGACTATAGACTAGACTATAGACTAGAAAATAGACGACTATAGGCTAGACTATAGACTAGACCATAGACTAGACTATAGACTAGACTGATTGATAGACTATTGACTAGACTATTGACTAGACTATAGACTAGACTATAGACTAGACTATAGACTAGACTATAGATTAGACTATAGACTATACTATAGACTACTATAGACTAGACTATAGACTAGACTAGACTAGACTATAGACTAGACATAGACTAGACTATAGACTAACTATAGACTAGACTATAGACTAGACTATGACTAGACTATAGACTAGACTATAGACTAGGCTATAGACTAGACTATAGACTAGCTATAGACTAGACTATAGACTAGACTATAGACTAGACTATAGGACTAGACTATAGACTAGACTATAGACTAGACTATAGACTAGACTATAGACTAGACTATAGACTAGACTATAGACTAGACTATAGACTAGACTATAGACTAGACTATAGACTAGACTATAGACTAGACTATAGACTAGACTATAGACTAGACTATAGACTAGACTATAGACTAGACTATCGACTAGACTATAGACTAGACTATAGACTAGACGATCGACTAGACTATAGACTAGACTATAGCCTAGATTATAGACTATAATGAATACAAGACTAGATTGTATACTAGACTAGATAGACGATAGGGCTAGACTATAGACTAGACTATAGAATAACTATAGACTAGACTATAGATAGACTATAGACTAGACTAGACTAAAACTAGACTATAGACTAGACTATAGACTAGAATATAGACTAGAATAGACTAGACTAGACTATAGACTAGAATATAGACTAGACTAAGACTAGACTATAGACTAGACTATAGACTAGACTATAGGCTAGACTATAGACTAGACTATAGACTAGACTATAGACTAGACTATAGACTAGACTATAGACTAGACTATAGACTAGACTATAGACTAGACTATAGACTAGACTATAGACTAGACTATAGACTAGACTATAGACTAGACTATAGACTAGACTATAGACTAGACTATAGACTAGATTATAGACTAGACTATAGACTAGACTATCGACTAGACTATAGACTAGATTATAGACTAGAATGAATACTAGACTAGATTGTATACTAGACTAGACTATAGAATAGACTATAGACTAGACTATAGACTAGACTATAGACTAGACTATAGACTAGACTATAGACTAGACTATAGACTAGACTATAGACTAGACTAGATTAGACTAGACTATAGACTAGACTATAGACTAGACTATAGACTAGACTATAGACTAGACTATAGACTAGACTATAGACGAGACTATAGACTAGACTATAGACTAGACTATAACTAGACTATAGACTAGACTATAGACTAGACTATAGACTAGACTATAGACTAGACTATAGACTAGACTATAGACTAGACTATAGACTAGACTATAGACTAGACTATAGACTAGACTATAGACTAGACTATAGACTAGACTATAGACTAGACTATAGACTAGACTATAGACTAGACTATAGACTAGACTATAGACTAGACTATAGACTAGACTATAGACTAGACTATAGACTAGACTATAGACTAGACTATAGACTGGACTATAGACTAGACTATGACTAGACTATAGACTATACTATAGACTAGACTTATACTAGACTATAGACTAGACTATAGACTAGACTATAGACTAGACTATAGACTAGACTATAGACTAGACAATAGACTAGACTATAGACTAGACTATAGTACTAGACTATAGACTAGACTATAGGACTAGACTATAGACTAGACTATAGACTGACTATAGACTAGACTATAGACTAGACTATAGACTAGACTATAGACTAGGACTATAGACTAGACTATAGACTAGACTATAGACTAGACTATAGACTAGACTATAACTAGACTATAGACTAGACTATAGACTAGACTTAGACTAGACTTAGAAGCTAGACTAGCTAAAAAGGGACATATTAGACTATAGATTTGCTTACTTTAAGCCAACTTTTTCTTCTGACTTATTTTGCTAATTACTTGTGTTTTATAACCAACAACACTCTCACCTCATTAAAGCCCCTTTTCATATACATAACATCCCTTTCAGTAAACATTAACAATAACTTTTTTATATCTTTGTAAAAAAATTAATATTCCTCTTAATTTTATTACCATATTTCCAATTTAATGTGTTTAATAAAAAAATCTTCAACATTATCCTTAATGCAAGGCACCAAATTGGGTAGGTAACAGAAAAAAGTCGAAGTTAAAAGGGATTTTATGTGCGTGTAGTCTGTGGAGCGTAGTCGTATGAATAAGAAGACACAAATACGCATTCATTGACTTTAATATGGCTTTTCATTGAACGCTCATACCATGAACTGAACCAACAAACCGAAACATGCCAAAGGCTGCACTTACAGTTATTACGTTGGTTTCCTTTTATTGCACAGCAACTGAAAACCAATAAACTCTACTCCCAGTGTTTCAGCCATACCTTATACCGGTCTTCTCCATTAGAGAGGAATGCTGCGTATAGTTGTTGTCTTCATTTTGTTTGGTTTGTTGCAGCAGGTAAATGTATGTGATAGTTTTAACAATTATACTCATATATTATGTATGAGTCTTGCCTTTAATGGAGCCAACGAATAATTTCTATAATTAGTGATTGTTCTTGGAAAAAGAATGCAATTTATAAGATATTTATAGGACAGACAGACTGGACACTTAAGGAGTTGCTATAGTTATAAGAAATATTGAAATAAGTGAAAAGACAATATTATTACAGCCAGTAATTTAAATGGAAATTGCTTTTCAAAAGAATTTTAAGGCGGCTTTTATTAACAAAGAAAAACAATTAAAATGACTTTTCTTGGCTTTAATTGAAAAAAAATAATAATTCTTAAAATTTTTGGTTTATTTTCCAACAAACTTTTTATTAATTTCGTATCACACCCATTTGCTAAAACCTTTTCCTATTTTTTTTTTTTTTTTTTTTTTATATAAACACATTTTCATTTCCACTTTATAACAAATCATTCACAATTCTGAATATATTTTTTTCGCTCGTAATATTTGTTTATATTTTTTAACTTCCCTTTGAAAAGCAAAACCTACAAGGCAGTTTCTTCTGTTAGAAAACAACGTCCTCGAAAGTGTGTTTCTATAACAAATGTTTTATGAAAAAACAAGGTTGTTGGGCCAGACACCAGGGCAGCACGCAAATATTTGAACTTTTTGCTGTTATTTAAACAAACATAAAAAACAAGTGAAAAAGACAAACAGTAGAAAATTTTTTGTAAAAAAAAATATTGTTAACATAAACAAGGTTTATTACATAACGGTGCGCAGGAAAGTAATTGCAAATGTAGGCTTTTAGGGTTTTAGAAAGAGTTAATTTAATAAAAGGGCTTTAATAAACAAGAAAATATGGATTTGCAATGCAACTTAAGGTGGAAACGAACAAGAACAGAACTAGAACACGAACCAGAACAAGAACTAGAACAGAAACTAGAACAGAACTAGAACAGAACTAGAACAGAACTAGAACAGAACTAGAACAGAACTAGAACAGAACTAGAACAGAACTAGAACAGAACTAGAACAGAACTAGAACAGAACTAGAACAGAACTAGAACAGAACTAGAACTAGAACAGAACTAGAACAGAACTAGAACAGAACTAGAACAGAACTAGAACAGAACTACAGAACAGAACTAGAACAGAACTAGAACAGAACTAGAACAGAACTAGAACAGAACTAGAACAGAACTAGAACAGAACTAGAACAGAACTAGAACAGAACTAGAACAGAACTAGAACAGAACTAGAAGAACTAGAACAGAACTAGAACAGAACTAGAACAGAACTAGAACAGAACTAGAACAGAACTAGAACAGAACTAGAACAGAACTAGAACAGAACTAGAACAGAACTAGAACAGAACTAGAACAGAACTAGAACAGAACTAGAACAGAACTAGAACAGAACTAGAACAGAACTAGAACAGAACTAGAACAGAACTAGAACAGAAACTAGAACAGAACTAGAACAGAACTAGAACAGAACTAGAACAGAACTAGAACAGAACTAGAACAGAACTAAACAGAACTAGAACAGAACTAGAACAGAACTAGAACAGAACTAGAACAGAACTAGAACAGAACTAGAACAGAACTAGAACAGAACTAGAACAGAACTAGAACAGAACTAGAACAGAACTAGAACAGAACTAGAACAGAACTAGAACAGAACTAGAACAGAACTAGAACAGAACTAGAACAGAACTAGAACAGAACTAGAACAGAACTAGAAACAGAACTAGAACAGAACTAGAACAGAACTAGAAACAGAACTAGAACAGAACTAGAACAGAACTAGAACAGAACTAGAACAGACTAGAACAGAACTAGAACAGAACTAAACAGAACTAGAACATAACTAGACCAACTAGAACAGAAAACTAGAACAGAACTAGAACAGAACTAGAACAGAACTAGAACAACTAGAACAGACTAGAACAGAACTAGAGAACAGAAATTAGAACAGAACTAGAACAGAACTAGAACAGAAGCTAAACTAGAACTAGAACAGAACTAGAACAGAACTAGAACAGAACAGAACTAGAACTGAAACTAGAACAGAACAGAACTAGAACTGAACTAGAACAGAACAGAACTAGAACTGAACTAGAAACTGAACTAGAACTGAACTAGAAATGAACTAGAACTTAACTAGCACTGAACTAGACTGAACTAGTAACTGAACTAGAACTGAACTAGAACTGAACTGGAACTGAACTAGAACTGAACTAGAACAGAACTAGAACAGAACTGGAACAGAACTAGAACAGAACTTGAACAGTACTAGAACAGAACTAAAACAGATCTAGAACAGAACTAGAACAGAACTAGATGATGTGTAATCGAACTAGATGATGTGTAATCGAACTAGATGTTTAAACTTTAAATACATTTTTCATAACATATCTTAATTTTGTTTCCCTAAAGAAATGTATTGCCTACTTTTAGGTAAAATTTATTTAAATATTAACTTTTCTAAGTTTTCATTTAGCAAATTTATAAATTTATTAAAATAAATTTAATATTTCTATTTTCAAACCATTCAACTTTATTATTTATATTCTTCATATCCTTTTTAGCAACTTCATTACCAGCAACACACTCTCATACATTCATTTGTATATGTCTGTCTATACTATTTTTAGTATCCTTAGATATTATAACTATTGTCTGCATATTGATAGTGTAAATATGATTTTAATCTTGTTCATTTTACTTTATTTTACTTAGTAGTCTCACTCTCTATTACTCCTTCTCTCTGATTATATTTCAGACAATCAATGAACATGAAAATTTTTGCATTTTTTGCCATAGATATCTTTGGCATACAAAACATTAGCATACATTCAGGATTTAGTATTGTTAGTAGAGAAAGAAAGATGAGAAAAACTTTCCAATATAAACACAGAAATTTGTTCAATAAAAATCATATATTTAAACATTTATTTTGTGAAAAAAAAACATTTTGAGTCAAGTGCAGTTAGAAGGGAAGGCAGTGGTAACAGTAAGGTTTAAGCACCAGATAAACTCCCAGGAATACTTTTGTTTGCTTTCCCTTTACATCTACTGCTTTGCATTTATTAGGATTGCTGTTCGTATCTGTGGCAACACAACAATCCTACCACATTTGCAAAACTTTGTATTTTAGTATTTTAAAGGGGTTTAAAAACACACATACACATGTACGTTCAAACTCTCATGTACGTATGTATAAGCAATATTTGTAATAGAGTCTAGGTAAATATGAAAAAAGTTATAAATCGAAAAAAAGGAAATATATCCTTGATTGGCTAGACTTTATTTAATGTTTGATTTTTATACTTTTTTCAATAGATAAATTTTATTTTAGATTATTTTGCAAAAACAAAAAAAGAAACTTACAGTTTTTATTGCTGGAATTATTGTTTAAAAATATTATTTACCTGCAAATAAAGAAAAAGAAGAGAGTAAAAGATTAAAAAGTTTTCCAATTAGTAATAATAATTATAATTTAGAGAAATTTTATTTGGTATTTACAGGTCAAAGTGTTCGATAAAGGATTGAAATAGTAAATATAATATTTAAAAAATAAATTGCTTACTTTTAGGGGTTAAGTTGAGAACATCTCATAATAGTGCTATTGCTGTTACTACGATAAAGTATTTGATTTTCTGTAAATTTAAAATATTTTATAAGAATTTATAGAACTCTACTCGAAATGAACTAGAACTGAACTAGAACTGAACTAGAACTGAACTAGAACTGAACTAGAACTGAACTAGAACTGAACTAGAACTGAACTAGAACTGATCTAGAACTGAACTAGAACTGAACTAGAACTGAACTAGAACTGAACTAGAACTGAACTAGAACTGAACTAGAACTGAACTAGAACTGAACTAGACTACTAGAACTGAACTAGGAACTGAACTAGAACTGAACTAGAACTGACTAGAACTGAACTAGAACTGAACTAGAACTGAAACTAGAACTGAACTAGAACTGAACTAGAACTGACTAGAACTGAACTAGAACTGAACTAGAACTGGAACTAGAACTGAACTAGAACTGAACTAGAACTGAACTAGAACTGAACTAGAACTGAACTAGAACTGAACTAGAACTGAAACTAGAACTGAACTACTGAACTATACTGACTAGAACTGAACTAGAACTGAACTAGAACTGAACTAGAACTGAACTAGAACTGAAACTAGAACTGAACTAGAACTGAACTAGAACTGAACTAGAACTGAATTAGAACTGAACTAGAACTGAACTAGAACTGAACTAGAATGAACTAGAACTGCACTAGAACTGAACTGAACTAGAACTGAACTAGAACTGAACTGGAACTTAACTAGAACTGAACTAGAACTGAACTAGAACTGAACTAGAACTGAACTAGAACTGAACTAGAACTGAACTAGAACTGAACTAGAACTAGAACTGAACTAGAAAGAATAGAACTGAACTAGAACTGAACTAGAACTGAACAAAACTGAACTAGAACTGAACTAGAACTGAACTAGAACTGAACTAGAAACTGAACTAGAACTGAACTGAACTGAACTAGAACTGAACTAGAACTGAACTAGAACTGAACTAGAACTGAACTAGAACTGAACTAGAACTGAACTAGAACTGAACTAGAACTGAACTAGAACTGAACTAGAACTGAACTAGAACTGAACTAGAACTGAACTAGAACTGAACTAGAACTGAACTAGAACTGAACTAGAACTGAACTAGAACTGAACTAGAACTGAACTAGAACTGAACTAGAACTGAACTAGAACTGAACTAGAACTGAACTAGAACTGAACTAGAACTGAACTAGAACTGAACTAGAACTGAACTAGAACTGAACTAGAACTGAACTAGAACTGAACTAGAACTGAACTAGAACTGAACTAGAACTGAACTAGAACTGAACTAGAAACTGAACTAGAACTGAACTAGAACTGAACTAGAACTGAACTAGAACTGAACTAGAACTGAACTAGAACTGAACTAGAACTGAACTAGAACTAGAACTGAACTAGAACTAAACTACAACTGAACTAGAACTGAACTAGAACTGAACTAGAACTGAACTAGAACTGAACTAGAACTGAACTAGAACTGAACTAGAACTGAACTAGAACTGAACTAGAACTGAACTAGAACTGAACTAGAAACTGAACTAGAACTGAACTAGAACTGAACTAGAACTGAACTAGAACTGAACTAGAACTGAACTAGAACTGAACTAGAACTGAACTAGAACTGAACTAGAACTGAACTAGAACTGAACTAGAACTGAACTAGAACTGAACTAGAACTAGATCTGAACTAGAACTGAACTGGAACTGAGCTAGAACTGAACTAGAACTGAACTAGAACTGAACTAGAACTGAACTAGAACTGAACTAGAACTGAACTAGAACTGAACTAGAACTGAACTAGAACTGAACTAGAACTGAACTAGAACTGAACTAGAACTGAACTAGAACTGAACTAGAACTGAACTAGAACTGAACTAGAACTGAACTAGAACTGAACTAGAACTGAACTAGAACTGAACTAGAACTGAACTAGAACTGAACTAGAACTGAACTAGAACTGAACTAGAACTGAACTAGAACTGAACTAGAACTGAACTAGAACTGAACTAGAACTGAACTAGAACTGAACTAGAACTGAACTAGAACTGAACTAGAACTGAACTAGAACTGAACTAGAACTGAACTAGAACTGAACTAGAACTGAACTAGAACTGAACTAGAACTGAACTAGAACTGAACTAGAACTGAACTAGAACTGAACTAGAACTGAACTAGAACTGAACTAGAACTGAACTAGAACTGAACTAGAACTGAACTAGAACTGAACGAACTGAACTAGAACTGAACTAGAACTGAACTAGAACTGAACTAGAACTGAACTAGAACTGAACTAGAACTGAACTAGAACTGAACTAGAACTGAACTAGAACTGAACTAGAACTGAACTAGAACTGAACTAGAACTGAACTAGAACTGAACTAGAACTGAACTGAACTGAATAGAACTGAACTAGAACTGAACTAGAACTGAACTAGAACTGAACTAGAACTGAACTAGAACTGAACTAGAAACTGAACTAGAACTGAACTAGAACTGAACTAGAACTAGAACTAGAACTGAACTAGAACTAGAACTGAACTAGAACTGAACTAGAACTGAACTAGAACTGAACTAGAAATGAACTAGAACTAAACTTAAACTAAACTAGAACTGAAGAAGATCTAAAAATGGCTTCAATCGAAGACTGTTTTCTATATAGTTTTTCTATATCTTATTAAGGACACTTAGCTTTAAATGTCTTCGAAATATATTTTAAATCCTTGCTCTTATTTTATTATTAGATTTTCTTACATTTTTAGAAAACACCAAAAATGTTAAATTATGTTTTATTTTATTTAAAAAAACAATTCAGGGAAACTGTGCCATTTTTTGCTAACTTTTTATTTGAAAACAACAAATATTTTCCACTAGAGAAACATCAGGAATTGCTTATTTTAACCATCCATGTAAAAAAAACATAAATTTAAAAATTTAGTTAAATTTGTGGAGAAAAAATTCGCCAAAAAGGTGTTTTAACCGCATCATCATAGACATATGCATAGAAAGGTTGCCCCCTTTTCAAGGGAGTAATATTGTATGTAAAGTTTAGAAAGCCATTTTACAGCAACTGCTCTTTTTGTAACACTAATGAATTTTTAAACATTTAATTTTTAAAGCTACCCTAATAACTACACTACTTTCCCCCATATACTATGTAACTCTATTATAAACTATGTACGTAAATGTATGTTACTACGAATATTGAAAAAGTGTTGAGGTCGTTGTTTTTATTATTTTTTGCTTATTTTACCATAATTTGCAAAAAATTCAAAAAAAAAAGTAAAACTAAACTCAATGTAATGTAATGTTAATTGGCCCATATATTGGCTTTATATAGTGGGTAAATTTTTTGTAAATTATGGTTAGACTTTTTGACTTGTTTATTGTAGAAGAGTTGAAAAAGAAAACTGCATATTTTACCACACATGCAGAAAGAAAACATGCAAAGGATGCTGTGAAGATACATACATTTCCAGCAAGCATACACACATACATACATAAAAATACAAGTAAGATGAAAACTCTTAGTTTTCACTCTTTTCTTGCCTGAAGTAGTCTTATGAAAAAATCCATATAATAAATTTGTATGTTTCCACAATTTCATAGGAAAATTTTCTTGCAGGATTTTTTAAATGTGAATTTAAGTTACATATGTGAGGGCACGAGTATATGTAAATGTATGGGTAGAAGTTAACGTGTTTGTGTATTGGTTAAAATATGAGGTTATAGTATAAATAGGAAAAACTTTAACTGGTATAGTATGCAATTTTACAAAATATTTTGTGTATTTTTGAGGTTTTCGCTGATATTAATATGAATTATAATACATATATTCTGTAGTCTAATCTACATCCTATAGTCTAGTCTATAGTTTAGTCTATAGTCTAGTCTATCGTCGAGTCTATAGTCTAGTCTATCGCCGAGTCTATCGTCTAGTCTATAGTCTAGTCTAGTCTATAGTCTAGTCTAGTCTATAGTCTAGTATATAGTCTAGTCTATAGTCTAGTCTATAGTCTAGTCTATAGTCTAGTCTATAATCTAGTCTATAGTCTAGTCTATAGTCTAGTCTATAGTCTAGTCTATAGTCTAGTCTATAGTCTAGTCTATAGTCTAGTCTATAGTCTAGTCTATAGTCTAGTCTATAGTCTAGTCTATAGTCTAGTCTATAGTCTAGTCCTATAGTCTAGTCTATAGTCTAGTCTATAGTCTAGTCTATAGTCTAGTCTATAGTCTAGTCTATAGTCTAGTCTATAGTCTAGTCTATAGTCTAGTCTATATCTAGTCTATAGTCTAGTCTATAGTCTAGTCTATAGTCTAGTCTATAGTCTAGTCTATAGTCTAGTCTATAGTCTAGTCTATAGTCTAGTCTATAGTCTAGTCTATAGTCTAGTCTATAGTCTAGTCTATAGTCTAGTCTATAGTCTGTCTATAGTCTAGTCTATAGTCTAGTCTATAGTCTAGTCTATAGTCTAGTCTATAGTCTAGTCTATAGTCTAGTCTTAGTCTAGTCTATAGTCTAGTCTATAGTCTAGTCTATAGTCTAGTCTATAGTCTAGTCTATAGTCTAGTCTATAGTCTAGTCTATAGTCTAGTCTATAGTCTAGTCTATAGTCTAGTCTATAGTCTAGTCTATAGTCTAGTCTATAGTCTAGTCTATAGTCTAGTCTATATCTAGTCTATAGTCTAGTCTATAGTCTATCTATAGTCTAGTCTATAGTCTAGTCTATAGTCTAGTCTATAGTCTAGTCTATAGTCTAGTCTATATCTATCCTATAGTCTAGTCTATAGTCTAGTCTATAGTCTAGTCTATAGTATAGTCTATAGTCTAGTCTATAGTCTAGTCTATAGTCTAGTCATAGTCTAGTCTAAAGTCTAGTCTATAGTCTAGCCTATAGCCTAGTCTATAGTCTAGTCTATAGTCTAGCCTATAGTCTAGCCTATAGCCTAGTCTATAGTCTAGTCTATAGTCTAGTCTAAAGTCTAGTCTATAGTCTAGTCTATAGTCTAGTCTAAAGTCTAGTCTATAGTCTAGTCTATAGTCTAGTCTATAGTCTAGTCTAAAGTCTAGTCCATAGTCTAGTCTATAGTCTAGTCTATTAGTCTAGTCTATAGTCTAGTCTATAGGTTAGTCTATAGGTCTAGTCTATAGTCTAGTCTATAGTCTAGTCTATAGTCTAGTCTATAGTCTAGTCTATAGTCTAGTCTATAGTCTAGTCTATAGTCTAGTCTATAGTCTAGTCTATAGTCTAGTCTATAGTCTAGTCTATAGTCTAGTCTATAGTCTAGTCTATAGTCTAGTCTATAGTCCTAGTCTATAGTCTAGTCTATAGTCTAGTCTACAGTCTAGTCTATAGTCTAGTCTACAGTCTAGTCTATAGTCTAGTCTATAGTCTAGTCTATAGTCTAGTCTATAGTCTAGTCTATAGTCTATTCCTTTTAAAATCATTGTTCGGTTTTTTTTTTCATTCGAAACTTTAACTTCTGTCTTATACGTCATAAACTGACTCATAATTCTCAACTTTTTTCAATCTATTTACTTAATATAAATTTTATTTAAATAAACTTAAAAAATAACAAATTTTACACAATTTTTTCTATAACTTTATATTTTTCTGGAAAACTTTTATTAAACTATACATTTATTCTCTTTCATTCTAAAATTTGTCATAAATTGTTTCTTGTAAGCTTTTTTTCCAACTGATATTTATGATTTTAATATAAAAAATTCAAAAACTTTCAATAACTAAGTCAACGTTAACATTTTAATATAAATGTAACTTTAGTAACCAGTAAATAATAGAGTACCAAATAAAAGAAAAGATGGAAAAAATTTTACAAAATTAAAGAATACTAGACGAAGAAACAAAATATAGTTATCAAAACTTTCACAAGCCAGACACAGCAGGAACTAAAGCAAAAAGAGACTGAAATGAACAATAAAACTTGTAAAATTTAATAAAGAAGAGCCACAACAAAACACCAAAAGCCAGAAAAAAATGTGCTCAATATGAAAAAAAAGTGCACAACTTCTAAGTAAGCAACAAACAAAAATTAAAACCTCAATATTGGTAGCAACATTGAACTACTGCTTTGTTCAAAGCTGCTAGAACTACTAAAACTTAAAAGTGCAAGACAACACTGTAAGATGGTTTGAAAAAGATAAGTTTCTTTAGAAGCAACACATACTCGCTTTTCTAAAGAAATTAAAAAAAAAAATACATGCGAACATACATGGTATTAAGTGCTACGTTTACAAGGTACTTGTTTATGTTTGAGATACTATATTATTTTTTAAGATGAAAACAACCAGTTGAAAGTTCATATGATCAGTTTTTATACAGAACAAAGGGAGGGCAGAACTATATACTAGAATATACTAGACTATAGACTAGACTATAGACTAGACTATATACTACGACTACTAGACTAGACTAGACTACTACTATAGACTAGACTATAGACTAGACTATAGACTAGACTATAGACTAGACTATAGACTAGACTATAGACTAGACTATAGACTAGACTATAGACTAGACTATAGACTAGACTATAGACTAGACTATAGACTAGACTAGACTAGACTATAGACTAGACTATAGACTAGACTATAGACTAGACTATAGACTAGACTATAGACTAGACTATAGACTAGACTATAGACTAGACTATAGACTAGACTATAGACTAGACTATAGACTAGACTATAGACTAGACTATAGACTAGACTATAGACTAGACTATAGACTAGACTATAGACTAGACTATAGACTAGACTATAGACTAGACTATAGACTAGACTATAGACTAGACTATAGACTAGACTATAGACTAGACTATAGACTAGACTATAGACTAGACTATAGACTAGACTATAGACTAGACTATAGACTAGACTATAGACTAGACTATAGACTAGACTAGACTAGACTAGACTATATAGACTATAGACTAGACTATAGACTAGACTATAGACTAGACTATAGACTAGACTATAGACTAGACTATAGACTAGACTATAGACTAGACTATAGACTAGACTATAGACTAGACTATAGACTAGACTATAGACTAGACTATAGACTAGACTATAGACTAGACTATAGACTAGACTATAGACTAGACTATAGACTAGACTATAGACTAGACTATAGACTAGACTATAGACTAGACTATAGACTAGACTATAGACTAGACTATAGACTAGACTAGACTAGACTAGACTAGACTATAGACTAGACTATAGACTACTATAGACTAGACTATAGACTAGACTATAGACTAGACTATAGACTAGACTATAGACTAGACTATAGACTAGACTATTACTAGACTATAGACTAGACTATAGACTAACTATAGACTAGACTATAGACTAGACTATAGACTAACTATAGACTAGACTATAGACTACTATAGACTAGACTATAGACTAGACTATAGACTAGACTATAGACTAGACTATAGACTAGACTATAGACTAGACTATAGACTAGACTATAGACTAGACTATAGACTAGACTATAGACTAGACTATAGACTAGACTATAGACTAGACTATAGACTAGACCTATAGACTCGACTATAGACTAGACTATAGACTCGACTATAGACTAGACTATAGACTAGACTATAGACTAGACTATAGACTAGACTATAGACTAGACTATAGACTAGACTATAGACTAGACTATAGACTAGACTATAGACTAGACTATAGACTAGACTATAGACTAGACTATAGACTAGACTATAGACTAGACTATAGACTAGACTAGACTAGACTAAAGACTATAGACTATAGACTATAGGACTATAGACTATAGACCTAGACTAGACTAGATTAGACATAGACTAGACTATAGACTAGACTATAGATTAGACTATAGACTAGACTATAGACTAGACTATAGACTAGACTATAGACTAGACTATAGACTAGACTATAGACTAGACTATAGACTAGACTATAGACTAGACTATAGACTAGACTATAGACTAGACTATAGACTAGACTATAGACTAGACTATAAGACTAGACGTATAGACTAGACTATAGACTAGACTATAGGACTAGACTATAGACTAGACTATAGACTAGACTATAGACTAGACTATAGACTAGGACTATAGCATAGACGTGACTATTAGACTGACTATAGACTAGTCTATAGACTAGACTATAGACTACACTACAGACTAGACTATAGACTAAATTTCTTAAGACCTCCATGATGTTTTGTTAAATTCAATTAAGGCTAAAACTTTACTAGACTTTTAACAATTGTCCAAGTTTTTGTTAAGCCAACAATAGCACCAGCACTTACAGTTGTCCCCATATAAAAAGTAAAAGTTTTAAGTTCTACAGCCGGCTGAAACCAAAACTTGTGTTTTTGTTTTTTTTTTTTTTTTGTTACCAACAATGCAAACCAAAAGTTTTTGTTTAAGATCCCCTTGTATACAATAGTAGTTAACATAAGGTTTTCAACCAAAAACAATAACCGGCTGTCAGGCAAGTCGCATGTTAAACTAGAGATTTTTTTCCCCCTGTTTAAGTTCATATAACAATCTCATATAGTAGAGTTTTACTTCCTACATATTGTCTTTAGGACTCTTTTTGTTACTCAAATTTTTTTTGTTCCAGTTGTGGCCTGTTTTACAAGAGAGACACAAAAGTGTTGGTTATGCAGTTTTTTTTTTCGAATTTTTTTGCTATTTTTTTCGACTGCCAGTAGTTCTAGCACAATCCAAGTCCTTTTCTTGTTATTGTTTTTTTATTTACTAGATGATGTTGTGTCAACTTTATTTTACAATTTTGTTTCCCATTACAAGTACTTGTTGTTGTTATTTTTTTTATTCTTTTTTCAAGAGTCTAGAAAACAATAATGGAAATGCATGAAAGAATACATGAACTCTTGTCATGAAAACAACAACAGTTGTGTTATTATGTCAACTGCACACATACTAGTGGTTAGTTTTCATGAATGACTTCCGGTTTTTGTTAGTTTTTTGTTTTCGTAACACAATAAAGATATTTTTACATAAACGGACTTTAAATTTGCAAAAATTATTTAACAAACTTTTATTAATTCAATTAGTGGCATTAAAAGCTAATAAATAGTTTTAAAACTTAAACAACTTAATAATAAAATCATAATCTAATGTTTAATTATTAAACACAATATCATAAAATTACTCGCTTTAAATCCTTGAAATAAATTTTTCAAACACTAAAGCCTACTTTTAGGGGTTTTTCTAGCATAATATTTATTTAAAGCCCTTTTATTACTCTTTAAACCACATTTTAATAATTATTAATATTTTAACCAAAACTACTAAAATTTTCCTTTTAATACAGTACATTTTCCCTGCTCTATTTGTTTTAATTTTTAACAAAAATTTACATTTAAAAAATTCATAAACATAAAAAATTATTATACTCATTACAGCAGCTCATATTTATTAACTATTTCATCAACATTATTTTTAATATTAAAACAAAATTCCAACATGTCTGCTCATTGAAATGCGGCAATATTATTATAACATAATTTTTGTAAAGTTTTTTTTTATAATATTTATGTCATTTTGTTAAACAAATTAAAAATCATGTTATTTTTAATTATGCGGAAATAAGTCCCATAATAATGTATGTGTTTTTTTTTCTAGTTAATTCATTGTTATTAAAATTAAAATTTAATTCAGTTACATGTTGGTAGTAGTGGCCACATTAACATAAATTTAATAGTTATAAAAGTAAAAAATAATATACTGAGTTGGAGGAAATTTAATAGACGCATTAAATGTAAAGCAGGCCAGCAGGGTCTAGTATATAATACTAAGCCACAATCGTTACTAAGTCCTCTGATTATAGAATTGAACTAGAACTATAATATCAAATACAAGGTTGTTGAAATAGTGCGTTTGTATTTTCCCCTGTAATATGTAGATTGTATGAAAAATACGTATACGTACTATTTAATTCCATTATAGTTAAATAATACTCATACGTTCACTACTACTCTCTTCGAAAAGCAGGAACTTTTTTAAAATTTAAAGTTTTCTGAAGAGGATTTGTTGGAATGCACTCATAGGAGAGCTAGAACTGAACTGGAAGTGAACTTAACTGACTAGACTGAACTATACTGCTGACACTATAACTGAACTAGAACTGAACCTAGAACTGAACAAACTGAACGAGAACTGAACTAGAACTGAACTAGAACTGAACTAGAACCTGACTAGAACTGAACTAGAACTGAACTAGAACTGAACTAGAACTGAACGAGATCTAGAACTGACTAGATATAACTAGAACTAACTAGAACTGACTAGAACTGAAACTAGAACTGAACTAGAACTGAACTAGAACTGAACTAGAACTGAACTAGAACTGAACTAGAACTGAACTAGAACTGAACTAGAAACTGAACTAGAACTGAACTAGAACTGAACTAGAACTGAACTAGAACTGAACTAGAACTGAACTAGAACTGAACTAGAACTGAACTAGAACTGAACTAGAAACTGAACTAGAACTGAACTAGAACTGAACTAGAACTGAACTAGAACTGAACTAGAACTGAACTAGAACTGAACTAGAACTGAACTAGAACTGAACTAGAACTGAACTAGAACTGAAACTAGAACGAACTAGAACTGAAACTAGAACTGAACTAGAACTGAACTAGAACTGAACTAGAACTGAACTAGAACTGAACTAGAACTGAACTAGAACTGAACTAGAACTGAACTAGAACTGAACTAGAACTGAACTAGAACTGAACTAGAACTGAACTAGAACTGAACTAGAAACTGAACTAGAACTGAACTAGAACTGAACTAGAACTGAACTAGAACTGAACTAGAACTGAACTAGAACTGAACTAGAACTGAACTAGAACTGAACTAGAACTGAACTAGAACTGAACTAGAACTGAAGCTAGAACTGACTAGAACTGAACTAGAACTGAACTAGAACTGAACTAGAACTGAACTAGAACTGAACTAGAACTGAACTAGAACTGAACTAGAACTGAACTAGAACTGAACTAGAACTGAACTAGAACTGAACTAGAACTGAACTAGAACTGAACTAGAACTGAACTAGAACTGAACTAGAACTGAACTAGAACTGAACTAGAACTGAACTAGAACTGAACTAGAACTGAACTAGAACTGAACTAGAACTGAACTAGAACTGAACTAGAACTGAACTATGAACTAGAACTGAACTAGAACTGAACTAGAACTGAACTAGAACTGAACTAGAACTGAACTAGAACTAACTGAACTAGAACTGAACTAGAACTGAACTAGAACTGAACTAGAACTGAACCAGAACTGAACTAGAACTGAACTAGAACTGAACTAGAACTGAACTAGAACTGAACTAGAGTAAAAAGAACTGAACCAGTACTATCATATCAAAGAGAAGCCTGACTTAATACCAGGTAGCTTGTAGGAAAAATACGTATACGTAATATTCAATGCCATAATAATTAAATAATACTCATACGTTCTTGAAAACCACTATTTTGTCGAAAAGAAAGAATTTCTTAAAAAGCTAAAGCCTTCTACTGGCGATTCGTAGAAGTGAACCGCACTACAGACTACAGTATACTATTGCATATATTGCATCTCTTTCTGCTGTTTAGTCCTGTGTATTTTCTAGTCTCTATCCTATACTAGACACCAGTCTCACTACGACGTATATTCCATTATTTATGTTATTGCATATTTTAAATAAATTTCTATTAACAAAAAAATTAATTAAATTTCAGTTGTCAAGAAATTAAATACAAATATTTGCAAAATCATTTCTAAATATTGCATATTTTAATAAATATAATGCTAAAATAAATATAGCAATTATTTTATATATGTATATTTATATGGCATAATTTAACAAAAAAAAAGAACAAATGTTCATTAGCAGCAGTTATTTTTTTATTAATTAAATTTACCAAAAGGCAGTACGTTTTTTACTTTATATGTAAAAAATTTGCTTTATATGCAAAAAATAGCTGTATAAATAATATTTATATAAAATTAGTTAAAGATAACAAATCCTGTTTGTGTCTAAAAAAAAAAAAAATTAACATTGTACAATTTACATTTAATTTAATATAACAAAAATAATGCAAATATTCTATTTGTTTTTCATTTTAATAATAATTT
Source organism: Lucilia sericata (assembly GCF_015586225.1). Taxonomy (NCBI): domain Eukaryota; kingdom Metazoa; phylum Arthropoda; class Insecta; order Diptera; family Calliphoridae; genus Lucilia; species Lucilia sericata. The sequence goes on along the minus strand of NW_023994603.1, from coordinate 170,852 downwards.
AGTTTATTATAAAAAATTGTCGATATTTTATTAAAAAACATTTTTTTTTTCAACCAGATGCTTTTTCTAAAAACAGCAAAAATATTTGTTTTCTATTATATTTAAATTAATTTGCGAATGACGAATTTATTAGTTAAGCTAAATGTTTCATTATTAATACATATGGGTGAGATTTATAAGTATTCATAGTCTATATAGTCTAGTCTATAGTCTAATCTATAGTCTAATCTATAGTCTATTCTATAGTCTATTCTATAGTCTAGTGTATAGTCTAGTCTATAGTCTAGTCTATAGTCTAGTCTAGTCTACAGTCTAGTCTACAGTCTAGTCTATAGTCTAGTCTATAGTCTAGTCTATAATCTAGTCTATAGTCTAGTCTATAGTCTAGTCTATAGTCTAGTCTATAGTCTAGTCTATAGTCTAGTCTATAGTCTAGTCTATAGTCTAGTCTATAGTCTATTCTATAGTCTAGTCTATAGTCTAGTCTAGTCTATAGTCTAGTCTATAGTCTATTCTATAGTCTAGTCTAGTCTATCTAGTCTAGTCTATAGTCTATAGTCTAGTCTAGTCTATAGTCTAGTCTAGTCTAGTCTATAGTCTAGTCTATAGTCTAGTCTATAGTCTAGTCTATAGTCTAGTCTATAGTCTAGTCTATAGTCTAGTCTATAGTCTAGTCTATAGTCTAGTCTATAGTCTAGTCTATAGTCTAGTCTATAGTCTAGTCTATAGTCTAGTCTATAGTCTAGTCTATAGTCTAGTCTATAGTCTAGTCTATAGTCTAGTCTATAGTCTAGTCTATAGTCTAGTCTATAGTCTAGTCTATAGTCTAGTCTATAGTCTAGTCTATAGTCTAGTCTATAGTCTAGTCTATAGTCTAGTCTATAGTCTAGTCTATAGTCTAGTCTATAGTCTAGTCTATAGTCTAGTCTATAGTCTAGTCTATAGTTAGTCTATAGTCTAGTCTATAGTCTAGTCTATAGTCTAGTCTATAGTCTAGTCTATAGTCTAGTCTATAGTCTAGTCTATAGTCTAGTCTATAGTCTAGTCTATAGTCTAGTCTATAGTCTAGTCTATAGTCTAGTCTATAGTCTAGTCTAGTCTATAGTCTAGTCTATAGTCTAGTCTATAGTCTAGTCTATAGTCTAGTCTATAGTCTAGTCTATAGTCTAGTCTATAGTCTAGTCTATAGTCTAGTCTATAGTCTAGTCTATAGTCGAGTCTATAGTCTAGTCTATAGTCTAGTCTATAGTCTAGTCTATAGTTAGTCTATAGTCTAGTCTATAGTCTAGTCTATAGTCTAGTCTATAGTCTATTAGTCTAGTCTAGTAGTCTAGTCTAGTATAGTCTAGTCTATAGTCTAGTCTATTCTATAGTCTAGTCTATAGTCTAGTCTATAGTCTAGTCTATAGTCTAGTCTATATTCTAGTCTATAGTCTAGTCTATAGTCTAGTCTATAGCCTAGTCTATAGTCTAGTCTATAGTCTAGTCTATAGTCTAGTCTATAGTCTAGTCTATAGTCTAGTCTATAGTCTAGTCTATAGTCTAGTCTATGGTCTAGTCTATGGTCTAGTCTATAGTCTAGTCTATAGTCTAGTCTATGGTCTAGTCTATAGTCTAGTCTATAGTCTAGTCTATAGTCTAGTCTATAGTGTAGTCTATAGTCTAGTCTATAGTCAAGTCTATAGTCTAGTCTATAGTCTAGTCTATAGTCTAGTCTATAGTCTAGTCTATAGTCTAGTCTATAGTCTAGTCTATAGTCTAGTCTATAGTCTAGTCTATAGTCTAGTCTATAGTCTAGTCTATAGTCTAGTCTATAGTCTAGTCTATAGTCTAGTCTATAGTCTAGTCTATAGTCTAGTCTATAGTCTAATCTATAGTCTAGTCTATAGTCTAGTCTATAGTCTAGTCTATAGTCTATTCTATAGTCTAGTCTATAGTCTATTCTATAGTCTAGTCTATATTCTAGCCTATGGTGTAGTCTATGTTCTAGTCTATAGCTTGGTCTGTCGAGCAGTCTCAATTCTAATCTACAGTCTAGTGAATAGTCTACCCAATACTATTTTTATTTACAGATTTTTATTACAATTTACTATAGTTTGAAGACTCCTTAAATGTTTTTCATATAGCGCTCTTAAGTATGCTATAATTTATTTCAAGAATTTCATAACAATTTCATTTTCTTCAAGCCTGTGGTCATTTTTGGTCATTGCTTTGCTGGCCAACAATAATTCGTAGTTATTTTTCATTTCCCCTACTAAAGCATTTTATTTTCCATTAAAGGAAAGAGAAATAAAAATGTGCAAAAAAAAAAGACTGTAATACAATTTCATTTAACTTTTTGTTATACATTATTTGCTATTTTTATTCTTATAATTTTTATATCTTTAGGCTTAAGGAAATAGAACATTATATACCGGACATAATATTTTTTTGTATAACTTTCTGATGTTCACACATACAATGACTAAGGACATAACATTCTAGCCTTTCTTTATATTTATATGTATAAGGTTGTATAATAATGTGGGCATTAAAGTAATGTTTTTATCCTTTTACTTGAACAAGGACTAAGAGAAGAAAAATTGTAGGGAAATGTTAAAACAAATATACAATTTTAGACATTTAAGATGTTTATTTGTAAACAAATTGTTATAAAATAAAATAAAAAAATAACAAAAATGAAAACAATCTTCAGACTCATCTTATTAGACAAACACGCAAACATATAAAAGTTCTTTTAGTCATATGTTTAAGAGGAGGAGGAGAAACTCCTTTCAAATGTATGTATAAATGAAAAATAAATATTTATTTTAACTTTTATATGTATGAGTTAAATTTTAATGTTTTATATGTGTGTATTATTCTGCGTCTGTGTAAGTAAGTATTTGCTTATTTTGTTTGTTTAGAGTTTAAGCAAATGTTTTTCTATGTTGTTAGAAAATTTTCAAGGATTTCAAACCTAAAGCAAAAAAAAAAAGAATTTTGTGGTTTTAACATAATATTTTGTTAAGTTTTCTGTTATTGTTGTTTTATATATTTGTATGTGTTTTGCCAGGATACGTATAGTACTTTTTGAGTATGTACATGTGTGTGTTTGTATTTGAGCTTAAACAAACATTGGCTTATGCAAAAAAAGAACATTATTTATCTACGACTATTCCTGCTTTAGGTGCAAACAAATTTTTCTTTTTCATTTACATGAAATATTTGCACAAGCTTTTTGTCTTTTAGATCAAAATATTTTAATTAAATACAATTAAAAATTTATTCACAAATTTTGCAAATATAAGAAATACACAAGACAAGGAGGGTTGTGGTATGAATATCAACATAACCAAATATAAACTAATGTATATCAAAATAGCCTAGGACTATAGACCAGCTAGAGTCAACAACTGAACATGCTACTATATTATAGACTAATTAATAGGACTACTCAAGGACTATACTATAGACTTACTATACTAATCTCTAGACTATAGACCTAGACAATGTACTATATAATACATAATCCACCATAGGCTATACCAAATACCTAGACTACAGGACCCGATAGACCTATAGACATACCATCTACTAGCTATTAGACTAGACTATAGACTAGACTATAGGACTAGGACTAACTAGACTTAGACTAGACTATAGACTAGGACTATAGACTAGACTATAGACATATAGACTCTAGTCTCGGACTATAGGACTAGGACTATAGACTAGACATAGTAACTAGACATAAGGCTAGACTATAGACTAGACTATAGATAGACTATAGACTAGACTATAGGACTAGACTCTAGACTAGGACTTAAGACTAGACTATAGACTAGGACTATAAGACTAGACTATAGACTAGACTATAGACTAGACTATAGGACTAGACTGATAGGACTAGACTATAGACTAGGACTATAGACTAGACTATAGACTAGATATAGACTAGACTATAGACTAGACTATAGACTAGACTATAGACTAGACTATAGACTAGACTATAGACTAGACTATAGACTAGACTATAGACTAGACTATAGACTAGACTATAGACTAGACTATAGACTAGACTATAGACTAGACTATAGACTAGACTATAGACTAGACTAGACTATAGACTAGACTATAGACTAGACTATAGACTAGACTATAGACTAGACTATAGACTAGACTATAGACTAGACTATAGACTAGACTATAGACTAGACTATAGACTAGACTATAGACTAGACTATAGACTAGACTATAGACTAGACTATAGACTAGACTATAGACTAGACTATAGACTAGACTATAGACTAGACTATAGACTAGACTATAGACTAGACTATAGACTAGACTATAGACTAGACTATAGACTAGACTATAGACTAGACTATAGACTAGACTATAAACTAGACTATAAACTAGACTATAAACTAGACTATAAACTAGACTATAAACTAGACTATAAACTAGACTATAAACTAGACTATAAACTAGACTATAAACTAGACTATAAACTAGACTATAAACTAGACTATAAACTAGACTATAAACTAGACTATAAACTAGACTATAAACTAGACTATAAACTAGACTATAAACTAGACTATAAACTAACTAAACTAACTAAACTAGACTATAAACTAAACTATAAACTAGACTATAAACTAGACTATAAACTAGACTATAGACTAGACTATAGACTAGACTATAGACTAGACTATAGACTAGACTATAGACTAGACTATAGACTAGACTATAGACTAGACTATAGACTAGACTATAGACTAGACTATAGACTAGACTTTAGACTAGACTATAGACTAGACTATAGACTAGACTATAGACTAGACTATAGACTAGACTATAGACTAGACTATAGACTAGACTATAGACTAGACTATAGACTAGACTATAGACTAGAATATAGACTAGACTATAGACTAGACTATAGGCTAGACTATAGACTAGACTATAGACTAGACTATAGACTAGACTATAGACTAGACTATAGACTAGACTAGACTAGACTAGACTAGACTATAAACTAGACTATAAACAAGACTATAAACTAGACTATAAACTAGACTATAAACAAGACTATAAACTAGACTATAAACTAGACTATAAACTAGACAATAAACTAGACTATAAACTAGACTATAAACTAGACTATAAACTAGACTATAAACTAGACTATAAACTAGACTATAAACTAGACTATAAAGTAGACTATAAAATAGACTATGAACTAGACTATAAACTAGTCTATAGTGTAGTCTATAGTCCAGTCTATAGTGTAGTCTATAGTCTAGTCTATAGTGTAGTCTATAGTCTAGACTATTGACTAGATACTAAACTATTGGCTAGTTATCTTAAAACTTTTTTTGTTATTTGGGAAAGATTTCTTTTTCATTTAAAAAAATCCTTGGGCTGTTTTTCCACAAAAATTTTATTGTAATTTATATTAAGTAAACAATTGTTCTTTTGTTGTAAAAAAAACACGTATATAAATTTCCGGTTTATTGTGTGCTCGTTAACAAAATAAAGAATGAAAAGAAAAAAACTCAAATCATACATAAATCGTAGAAACCATTTCAAATCAAGAAACACGTGTAGCAAGATTTTCTGTTTGTTCCTGCAACCATGACTTCTAAACATTTGCAAAAGGACAATGACACGTTGTTGCCTAATGTAAGAGTCAAAGACACATAACATGTCTAAATATTACACATTCACAGATAAAATAACAACCACCCACTACAAACAAAAAAACAAAAGTTACTATAAGGACTCATACATACATACAAACATTCATTTATTCTACACGTTCATATAAACTAATCTAAATAAATGTTACGATTTCTAAATAAAAATCTCTAGAAATCTTTTAAAAAATTGCCATATAATCTTTGTTTTGTTTGTTTGTCCTGTGTTTTTTTCAGCTTTTTGCAATTGTTGTTGTGGTATTTATATTACTTACACATAAACTGTTGGAACTATTGTTGTAACGTTAGGGGAAGGGGGTTTAGGGACCAAAATTGTATATGTCATCAATTTTGAATTTAAGTAGGTTTATTTTATAGACTTAAGTTTAATATAGCAACACAAGATGTACAAATAAAATGCGACTCAACAAAAGTACAATATAAAAATTCCAAAAACAAGAAGTAAAACTATCTTTAGATCTTTTCAAGTAGTCTTTTGGTACTCTTGGTCGAGACTAAACAAACTCACTGCTCATATAGAAACAAAAACACTTATTACAACTACATATGAACACACATGTATGACTATTTTTAGCATTAACTTTTGTATGAGTCTATGTTTGACCATTTTGTGTCTTTTTGATAATAAAAATGCTAAGTAAGTTAGATTTTGATGACGATGATGATACACTTTTACGTTTTTTTCTTTTTTATTATTTAAACTTATATGTACATACGAGAGTAGTAACGTAATTAGCACTAGAAAGTTGCAAGTGGATTTGGGTTTTTTTCAACAAGATATGCAAGAATTTAGGTTGATTTTCAACTGACTAGGCAACAAAAAAAATATAAGAAAACAAAACACTTGGAAAACTTTAACTAAAAAACTGAAATTAAAATAAATAAACATTTTGTTTAAATATTTTTTGAAAATAACAATTTTGTACAAAAGGCTAGTCTATAGTCTAGTCTATAGTCTAGTCTATAGTCTAGTCTATAGTCTAGTCTATAGTCTAGTCTATAGTCTAGTCTATAGTCTAGTCTATAGTCTAGTCTACTAGTCTAGTCTAGTCTAGTCTATAGTCTAGCTATAGTCTAGTCTATGTCTAGTCTATGTCTAGTCTATAGTATAGTCTATAGTCTAGTCTATAGTCTAGTCTATAGTCTAGTCTATAGTCTAGTCTATAGTCTCGTCTATAGTCTAGTTCTATAGTCTAGTCTATAGTCTAGTCTATAGTCTAGTCTATAGTCTAGTCTTATCTAGTCTATAGTCTAGTATAGTCTAGTCTATAGTTAGTCTAGTCTATAGTCTAGTCTATAGTCTAGTCTATAGTCTAGTCTATAGTCTAGTCTATAGTCTAGTCTATAGTCTAGTCTATAGTCTAGTCTATAGTCTAGTCTATAGTCTAGTCTATAGTCTAGTCTATAGTCTACTCTATAGTCTAGTCTATAGTCTAGTCTATAGTCTAGTCTATAGTCTAGTCTATAGTCTAGTCTATAGTCTAGTCTATAGTCTAGTCTATAGTCTAGTCTATAGTCTAGTCTATAGTCTAGTCTATAGTCTAGTCTATAGTCTAGTCTATAGTCTAGTCTATAGTCTAGTCTATAGTCTAGTCTATAGTCTAGTCTATAGTCTAGTCTATAGTCTAGTCTATAGTCTAGTCTATAGTCTAGTCTATAGTCTAGTCTATAGTCTAGTCTATAGTCTAGTCTATAGTCTAGTCTATAGTCTAGTCTATAGTCTAGTCTATAGTCTAGTCTATAGTCTAGTCTATAGTCTAGTCTATAGTCTAGTCTATAGTCAAGTCTATAGCCTAGTCTATAGTCTAGTCTATAGTCTAGTCACTAGTCTAGTCTATAGTCTAGTCTATAGTCTAGTCTATAGTAGTCTATCGTCTAGTCTATAGTCTAGTCTATAGTCTTAGTCTATAGTCTAGTCTATAGTCTAGTCTATAGTCTAGTCTATAGTCTAGTCTATAGTCTAGTCTATAGTCTAGTCTATAGTCTAGTCTATAGTCTAGTCTATAGTCTAGTCTATAGTCTAGTCTATAGTCTAGTCTATAGTCTAGTCTATAGTCTAGTCTATAGTCTAGTCTATAGTCTAGTCACTAGTCTAGTCTATAGTCTAGTCTACTAGTCTAGTCTATAGTCTAGTCTATAGTCTAGTCTAGTCTAGTCTATAGTTTAGTCTATAGTCTAGTCTATAGTCTAGTCTATAGTCTAGTCTATAGTCTAGTCTATAGTCTAGTCTATAGTCTAGTCTATAGTCTAGTCTATAGTCTAGTCTATAGTCTAGTCTATAGTCTAGTCTATAGTCTAGTCTAGTCTAGTCTATAGTCTAGTCTAGTCACTAGTCTAGTCTATAGTCTAGTCTATAGTCTAGTCTATAGTCTATCTATAGTCTAGTCTATAGTCTAGTCTATAGTCTAGTCTATAGTCTAGTCTATAGTCTAGTCTATGTCTAGTCTATAGGATAGTCTACAGTCTAGTCTACAGTCTAGTCTATAGGGTTGCCTATATTCTAGTCTATAGAGGTTAATCTATAGTCCAGTCTACTGAGTAGTCTATAGTCTATTATATTGGCTAGTCTATAGTGTACTGTCAACTGACTAGTCTATAGTTTAGTATATAGTTTAGTATATAGGATAGTCTACAGTGTAGTATATAGAATTGCCTATATTCTAGTTTATAGTCTAGTATACAGGGTAGTCTATAGTCTAGTCTTTATGCTAGTCTATACTCCAGTCTATAGGATAGTATATAGTCTAGTCAACTGACTATTCTATAGTCTAGTCTATAGGCTAGTCCATAGTGCACTGTCTACTGACTAGTCTATAGTCTACTCTATAGTCTATTGGCTAGTCTATAGTCTAGTCTATAAGCTTGTCTATAGGCTTGTCTATAGTCTAGCTTATAGGCTAGTCTATAATCTAGTCTATAGGCTAGTCTATTGGCTAGTCGATAGTCTAGTCTATTGGCTAGTCGATAGTCTAGTCTCTAGTCTAGGCTATAGGCTAGTCCATAGAATAATCTCCAATCTAGTCTATTGTCTCGTCTATATTCTAGTCTGTAGTCTAATCTATAGTATAGTCTCTAGTCTAGTCTACAATCTAATCTATAGTATAGTCTCTAGTCTACAATCTAATCTATAATAATTTGCTTAAAAACTAATTTAATTTTTGCCATTTCAAAACTTATGCATAATTCTGTTGTCATATTACTTAATTAAATACAAATAATTTCACATTTCCTAGAATAACTGTAATTACATTATAATATAATTAAATTGTATAATTTAATCACTTTATTTGTGCGCTCTAGCTATCACAAAAGCTCATTAATTTTTTTTTTTAAATTTTTGATGAGTTAATATCGAAAATTCAAAACAAAAAATAGAATACATTAGTTATAAATACGTATACATACATATGAATGTATAAGTATTTCGCTTTAATTGAAGTGTAAAGCAATTTACAATTTCATTTTCAGTATTTTGCATACTGAGTGAGTCTGTCAATCGTTTTGGGGTGTGACATTAACTGACTTTTGTCACTTGATTTTGATAGATATTTTTTTTTAGTTTTTTTTTTTATTTGTAGTTGTTACAACTATACTTATATGTGTGTGTGTTATGAAGAAAAAGGAATTGAATGAAAAGAAATGTTTGAAATGTTATTGAACATCACAAGAACAAATAGTCTAGTCTAGTCTAGTCTATAGTCTAGTCTATAGTCTAGTCTATAGTAGTCTATAGTCTAGTAGTCTAGTCTATAGTCTAGTCTATAGTCTAGTCTATAGTCTAGTCTATAGTCTAGTCTATAGTCTAGTCTATAGTCTAGTCTATAGTCTAGTCTATAGTCTAGTCTATAGTCTAGTCTATAGTCTATAGTCTAGTCTATAGTCTAGTCTATAGTCTAGTCTATAGTCTAGTCTATAGTCTAGTCTATAGTCTAGTCTATAGTCTAGTCTATAATCTAGTCTATAGTCTAGTCTATAGTCTAGTCTATAGTCTAGTCTATAGTCTAGTCTATAGTCTAGTCTATAGTCTAGTCTATAATCTAGTCTATAGTCTAGTCTATAGTCTAGTCTATAGTCTAGTCTATAGTCTAGTCTATAGTCTAGTCTATAGTCTAGTCTATAGTCTTGTCTATAGTCTAGTCTATAGTCTAGTCTATAGTCTAGTCTATAGTCTAGTCTATAGTCTAGTCTATAGTCTAGTCTATAGTCTAGTCTATAGTCTAGTCTATAGTCTAGTCTATAGTCTAGTCTATAGTCTAGTCTATAGTCTAGTCTATAGTCTAGTCTATAGTCTAAATCTAGTCTATAGTCTAGTCTATAGTCTAGTCTATTAGTTAGTCTAAGTCTAGTCTATAGTCTAGTCTATAGTCTAGTCTATAGTCTTAGTCTATAGTCTAGTCTATAGTCTAGTCTATAGTCTAGTCTATAGTCTAGTATATAGTCTAGTCTATAGTCTAGTCTATAGTCTAGTCTATAGTCTAGTCTATAGTCTTAGGCTCTGTTCTAGTCTATGTTAGTCTATAGTCGTCTATAGTCTAGTCTATAGTCTAGTCTATAGTCTAGTCTATGTCTAGTCTATAGTCTCGTCTATAGTCTAGTCTATAGTCTAGTCTATAGTCTAGTCTATAGTCTAGTCTATAGTCTAGTCTAAGTCTAGTCTATAGTCTAGTTATAGTCTAGTCTATAGTCTAGTCTATAGTCTAGTCTATAGTCTAGGTCTATAGTCTAGTCTATAGTCTAGTCTATAGTCTAGTCTATGTCTAGTCTATAGTCTAGTCTATAGTCTAGTCTATAGTCTAGTCTATAGTCTAGTCTATAGTCTAGTCTATAGTCTAGTCTATAGTCTAGTCTATAGTCTAGTCTATAGTCTAGTCTATAGTCAGTCTATAGTCTAGTCTATAGTCTAGTCTATAGTCTAGTCTATAGTCTAGTCTATAGTCTAGTCTATAGTCTAGTCTATAGTCTAGTCTATAGTCTAGTCTATAGTCTAGTCTATAGTCTAGTCTATAGTCTAGTCTATAGTCTAGTCTATAGTCTAGTCTATAGTCTAGTCTATAGTCTAGTCTATAGTCTAGTCTATAGTCTAGTCTATAGTCTAGTCTATAGTCTAGTCTATAGTCTAGTCTATAGTCTAGTCTATAGTCTAGTCTATAGTCTAGTCTATAGTCTAGTCTATAGTCTAGTCTATAGTCTAGTCTATAGTCTAGTCTATAGTCTAGTCTATAGTCTAGTCTATAGTCTAGTCTATAGTCTAGTCTATAGTCTAGTCTATAGTCTAGGTCTATAGTCTAGTCTAGTCTAGTCTAGTTAGTCTATAGTCTAGTCTATAGTCTAGTCTATAGTGTAGTCTATAGTCTTAGTCTATAGTCTAGTCTATAGTCTAGGCTATAGTTTAGCTATAGTTCTAGTCTATAGTCTAGTCTAAGTCTAGTCTATAGTCTAGTCTATAGTATAGTCTATAGTCTGTTATAGCTAGTCTATAGTCTAGCTATAGTCTAGTCTATAGTCTAGTCTATAGTCTAGTCTATTAGTCTAGTCTATAGTCTAGTCTATAGTCTCGTCTATAGTCTAGTCTATAGTCTAGTCTATAGTCTAGTCTATAGTATAGTCTATAGTCTAGTATATAGTTCTAGTCTATAGTCTAGTCTATAGTCTAGTCTATAGTCTAGTCTATAGTCTAGTCTATAGTCTCGTCTATAGTCTAGTCTATAGTCTAGTCTATAGACTAGTCTATAGTCTAGTCTATAGTCTAGTCTATAGACTAGTCTATAGTCTAGTCTATAGTCTAGTCTATAGTCTAGTCTATAGTCTAGTCTATAGTCTAGTCTATAGTCTAGTCTATAGTCTAGTCTATAGTCTAGTCTATAGACTAGTCTAATTTGTAGTCTAGTATATAGTCCAGTCTATATTATAGTTTGCTCCTTAATCTTACTTATAGCCTTGACTATAGTCGTCCTTTGCTTATTCCAAATCCTTTTACTTTTCATTTTTATTTACAATTCCTTACATTGTTTCCTTTACTTTTAATCTTTTTCTATAATACAGTCATTGTTATATATTGTTTTGTTTAGTATTTTTTTTTGTTTTTGCTGTCATTGCGTTTACTTTTGTTTCCCACCATTATCCTTTTTTCTTTGCCCTCTAGCATATGCTTTAGATTAGTGTGAGACAATGTTACGAGTGTAGAGCCATCATGAGTTAGCAGTAAAAGAAAACAAAACAACAAAAAAAATATCAGAAGAAGATTGTTACACTGTTCATCATAACGATATCGTAAATTTTTAATACCTTGGGGAGAAATTGTCATTGTTTTGTTAAAACTACAATACGTTTTCATTGTTTGTTTGGTTTTTTTGTTTGTAGTTGCGGCAATGCTTGGCTTAGGGTTTAATTAATGAAATGTTGTTTTTTGTTAAAAAGTAATAACATTTTTTTTAAGAGTTAGGAGAAATATTTTAATATAGAATTTGTAATAAAAAGGAAGATATTTTCAAAGGACTTTATAGAGGGTTTTTTTGTTAAAGTAGTTAAACAAAATGGGATTTTTTCTAAACAAGGTTTTAATGTTTTACCACAACTTTAGATTTAGTTAAAAGTATTTAAATGTTGAAAAAAAATTTGTTTATCTGGTTAAGTAACAAAGTTTTCAGTATATCCTTGTTACTTTTATGATCTATTTCTGCATTACAATTTGTACAAATAATCTAGTATTAATAATATCTTGAAATTTTTAATATTGTTGAAGTAATAAGAAAGTTGTTCATATATCCTTTTTTCTAAAGTTGGCTAAAAATGCTTAAATAATCTTAATTTCTTTACAATTTAAATAAAATAAGGCATATTGTTATATGAAATGTAGTATGTTTCTATAGATCCTTTACATTTTCTATTTTAATTTAAATAAGTTTATTTTGTTTATGAAATTCTAGAATATAGAAGAGAATCTTTTACATCCTTTTATGCATTACAATTTCTGTTTTAATTTGAATATTTAAATATGCAAAATTATTATAAATTTTTGGCAAAATAAAAGAAATTTCCATATATGCTTTTTTGAAATCTGTTTTATTTTTACATTACAATTTGTGTTTATTATCACAGATTTATATTATGTTAAAATTTTTAAAAAATATTAACTTTCAACAAAGTTTTCTATATATCCTTTTTTGGTACAGACAATTTTTCTTCCCCACAACTTGCACTTAATAACAAAGTTTCATTGTATATTAAAAAGAAATCAAATTGTTAAAAAATGTTACACTTATCCTCATATCCTTTTTTGGAAAACTATTATTTTCTTCAAAAAATTTGGATTGAAAACCAAACATCAATGGTATTAAAACATATTTTTAATAACTTAAAAAATAAAATAGTTTTCCTAATATCCTTGTTTGTACTTATCATAAACATGACTTTAAACCAATTTTTTTCTCGAATTTCTCTAAATCATTTCTATAAAACCTTTTACAATTGTAAATTTAACTACAAAATTTTACCAATTTATCTATCATTGAGGTTTTTTATTAAATATTTTTTAAAACTTACTAAATAACCAAACAAATTGTTTTAAATAAATTTTTATAGTTCTTATAACTACAAAAAAACCAAAAACTTTAAGCATCAAAAATAAATTGTTATGCTTGTTTCTAACAAAAAGGACATATATTTTTTCAATATAAAATTTGTTTTTGCTTTTTAGTAATTTATTTTTATAAACACTACTACTAACCAATTGCTCAACATTTTTATTAAATTTATATTTTTTGTTCTCCCTTTATATATTTAAGTTTTTAATGAAAAACATTATATAAAAATAAAAAACTATAGTTTTCTACTAGCATGGCAAATACTAATGGCTGTAAAACCACATATTGTGAATTTTTATGCTTAAAACCACAATATTATTTGAAACAAAAAAAAATATATATATATATATAAAAATATTAAATATATAAAGTGAAATAGAACAGCTCTAAATCGCTTTAAATTGTACACAAAACAATTACTCATACGCCTGGTTAAACAATATAAATTGAAATGTTTTTGTTAAAAAAAAATACTAAAACTATTTGGTAACTATTTGGCCATATAGACTATAGATAAAATTACCGATCAGACAAAAGACTAGACTATCGACTACACATTAGCCGAGACTATTGACTATACTACATACTAGACTATAGATTAGACTTTACACTAGAGTATAGACTCGACTAGCATAGAACTGAACTAGAACTGAACTAGAACTGAACTAGAACTGAACTAGAACAGAACTGAACTAGAACTGAACTAGAAACTGAACTAGAACTGAACTAGAACTGAACTAGAACTGAACTAGAACTGAACTAGAACTGAAACTAGAACTGAACTAGAACTGAACTAGAACTGAACTAGAACTGAACTAGAACTGAACTAGAACTGAACTAGAACTGAACTAGAACTGAACTAGAACTGAACTAGAACTGAACTAGAACTGAACTAGAACTGAACTAGAACTGAACTAGAACTGAACTAGAACTGAACTAGTAACTGAACTAGAACTGAACTAGAACTGAACTAGAACTGAACTAGAACTGAACTAGAACTGAACTAGAACTGAACTAGAACTGAACTAGAACTGAACTAGAACTGAACTAGAAACTGAACTAGAACTGAACTAGAACTGAACTAGAACTGAACTAGAACTGAACTAGAACTGAACTAGAACTGAACTAGAACTGAACTAGAACTGAACTAGAACTGAACTAGAACTGAACTAGAACTGAACTAGAACTGAACTAGAACTGAACTAGAACTGAACTAGAACTGAACTAGAACTGAACTAGAACTGAACTAGAACTGAACTAGAACTGAACTAGAACTGAACTAGAACTGAACTAGAACTGAACTAGAACTGAACTAGAACTGAACTAGAACTGAACTAGAACTGAACTAGAACTGAACTAGAACTGAACTAGAACTGAACTAGAACTGAACTAGAACTGAACTAGAACTGAACTAGAACTGAACTAGAACTGAACTAGAACTGAACTAGAACTGAACTAGAACTGAACTAGAACTGAACTAGAACTGAACTAGAACTGAACTAGTACTGAACTAGTACTGAACTAGAACTGAACTAGAACTGAACTAGAACTGAACTAGAACTGAACTAGAACTGAACTAGAACTGAACTAGAACTGAACTAGAATGAACTAGAACTGAACTAGAACTGAACTAGAACTGAACTAGAACTGAACTAGAACTGAACTAGAACTGAACTAGAACTGAACTAGAACTGAACTAGAACTGAACTAGAACTGAACTAGAACTGAACTAGAACTGAACTAGAACTGAACTAGAACTGAACTAGAACTGAACTAGAACTGAACTAGAACTGAACTAGAACTAGAACTGAACTAACTAGAACTGAACTAGAACTGAACTAGAACTGAACTAGAACTGAACTAGAACTGAACTAGAACTGAACTAGAACTGAACTAGAACTGAACTAGAACTGAACTAGAACTGAACTAGAACTGAACTAGAACTAAACTAGAACTAAACTAGAAATGAACCAGAACTGAACTAGAACTAAACTAGAAATGAACCAGAACTGAACTAGAACTGAACTAGAACTGAACAAGAACTGAACTAGAACTGAACTAGAACTGAACTAGAACTGAACTAGAACTGAACTAGAACTGAACTAGAACTGAACTAGAACTGAACTAGAACTGAACTAGAACTGAACTAGAACTGAACTAGAACTGAACTAGAACTGAACTAGAACTGAACTAGAACTGAACTAGAAATGAACTAGAAATGAACTAGAACTGAACTAGAACTGAACTAGAACTGAACTAAAACTGAACTAGAACTGAACTAGAACTGAACTTGAACTGAACTAGAACTGAACTAGAACTGAACTAGAACTGAACTAGAACTGCACTAGAAATGAACTAGAACTGAACTAGTAATGAACTAGAACTGAACTAGAACCGAACTAGAACTGCACTAGAACTGAACTGGACCTGAACTAGAACTGAACTAGAACTGAACTAGAACTTTACTAGAACCAAATTATACTATACTATAGACTGGACTATAGACTAGGCTATAAACTAGACTATAGACTGGACTATACTCTAAACAATAGACTAGATTGCAGTCCAGATTAAAGTCTAGACTACAGCCCAGACTATAACCTAGACTATAGCCTACACTTTTAAAAAATGTACCTCAATAAAATTCATAAAAGTTATTCAACAATTATAACTCCAAGTTTTGATTTAAAAACAATATTTTTACTACCTTTTCCCCTACAACATATTATTGGCTTAAAGGGAATTAAAGTTTTAAGCTTTTGTCATATGTTTACTTAAAACTAAGTGTCTGTTTTTTTAAAACAAAAAATAAGTTCCTCCCCAAAAAAAAACTGTAACAATTATCACTTCCACAGATACTGAGAAGAGGTGCAAGTGGTACTATGTTAAAAAATATAAACAATATTTTATCACAAAACCATATGTTTGCTATTTTTAGTAAACAAAATACTTTTTTAACTCCCTTTAGGAAACCCTAAACTGCACATGTGCTTCTGCTGTTTGTTGTACATAAAAATTATAACTTTATTGTCATAAATTTGTAGTCATATTTACAAATGTTGCTAGGTACACCTATGTTTTATTTTATTTTTTTTTTGTACTGTAACATACATATAATATTCAAATTTTTCATGCACAGAATATTTGTATATTTGTTGTCTTTATACCCAGACTCCTTTTATGTAAATATGTTTGCTTATATGTATAGACTTGTTATTGTTATTCATATTTTCTTTTTTTACAACAACTAAATTGCGGCCATTTAAAAATAACAGTATTGTATGTGGGTATTAAAAAAAACAGGCACTACAGCATAAAACAAAGAAGAATTCCCCAACCTTACAACATATGCTGTTTGCAAGTTTTGCAGGGTTAAAAAGAGTGAAAATAAATAACAGTGAGTAACAAATATTGAGGGTAATTTGCTGTCATCATGACTATAACAGACAATAGTCCAGAGTAGAGACTAGACTGTAGACTGAACTGAACCAGAACATAAGTAGAACTCAACTAGAACACTCATCAAAGGCAAAACGGGTTAAACAGTGCATTTATATTTTCCACATAAATTATATTAACTATGCGTATAAGTAATATTTAATTAAATTATAATTTAATAATACTCATACGTTCGCGGTGAAAAACTTTATTTTGTCGAAAAGCAAGACTGTTAAAGGTTTCTTTGCAAATATTTAAGATAGAAATGAACAAGAACTGAAGACTGAACTAGAACTGAACTAGAACTGAACTAGAACTGAACTAGAACTGAACTAGAACTGAACTAGAACTGAACTAGAACTGAACTAGAACTGAACTAGAACTGAACTAGAACTGAACTAGAACTGAACTAGAACTGAACTAGAACTGAACTAGAACTGAACTAGAACTGAACTAGAACTGAACTAGAACTGAACTAGAACTGAACTAGAACTGAACTAGAACTGAACTAGAACTGAACTAGAACTGAACTAGAACTGAACTAGAACTGAACTAGAACTGAACTAGAACTGAACTAGAACTGAACTAGAACTAGAACTAGAACTGAACTAGAACTGAACTAGAACTGAACTAGAACTGAACTAGAACTGAACTAGAACTGAACTAGAACTGAACTAGATCTGAACTAGAACTGAACTAGAACTGAACTAGAACTGAACTAGAACTGAACTAGAACTGAACTAGAACTGAACTAGAACTGAACTAGAACTGAACTAGAACTGAACCTAGAACTGAACTAGAACTGAACTAGAACTGAACTAGAACTGAACTAGAACTGAATACTAGAACTGAATCTAGAACTGAACTAGAACTGAACTAGAACTGAACTAGAACTGAACTAGAACTGAACTAGAACTGAACTAGAACTGAACTAGAACTGAACTAGAACTGAACTAGAACTGAACTAGAACTGAACTAGACTGAACTAGAACTGAACTAGAACTGAACTAGAACTGAACTAGACTGAACTAGACTGAACTAGAACTGAACTAGAACTGAACTAGAACTGAACTAGAACTGAACTAGAACTGAACTAGAACTGAACTAGAACTGAACTAGAACTGAACTAGAACTAGAACTAACTAGAACTGAACTAGAACTGAACTAGAACTGAACTAGAACTGAACTAGAACTGAACTAGAACTGAACTAGAACTGAACTAGAACTGAACTAGAACTGAACTAGAACTGAACTAGAACTGACTAACTAGAACTGAACTAGAACTGAACTAGAACTGAACTAGAACTGAACTAGAACTGAACTAGAACTGAACTAGAACTGAACTAGAACTGAACTAGAACTAGAACTGAACTAGAACTGAACTAGAACTGAACTAGAACTGAACTAGAACTGAACTAGAACTGAACTAGAACTGAACTAGAACTGAACTAGAACTGAACTAGAACTGAACTAGAACTGAACTAGAACTGAACTACAACTGAACTAGAACTGAACTAAATCTATCATATCAAAAGCAGAACTGGTGAAATAGTGCGTTTGTATTTTCCCACATAAGTTGCATGAAAAATACGTATACGTAATATATAATTCCATTCTAATTAAATAATACTCATACGTTCACTGTTATTCTTGAAAAACATTAGTTTGACGAAAAGCAGGACTTCTTAAGAAGCTAAAGCCTTTTACAGTAGATTCCTTGGAATGCTAAGTTTAAGCTATCACTGGTGTTTCTAGAAGAAAGCTAGAGCTTTTTAGAAAACTATAACTCTTGTTTTATAGGGGTTGAATAATTGTGTCAGATACTGTTTGTAATTTTTTGTAAAAATTCCATAGTACATTTTTTTCCTCTTTAACTGAAGCTTTATCAAATGTATGAACAATTACCTAGCATATTTTTACAGATTCTTTGTTTTTACAACACAGTTTGTGTTGATACATTTATAAATACAAAATATATAAACAGTAGAAGCTATAGTTTTGAGCAAATTTAAAACTTGTTTAATATTTGCTTATAACAATTGTCCTTTATAAAGTCGTTATACTGTTGTTTTTTGTTTATTTTTTAAAGGTAGTATTTTTTTAAGTTTTTTTTTTGCGCAGTTGCTGTTATTTCACGTTTGGAAAACAAAACCATTTGAAAAAATATTTTTATATGCAAATATTATGTTGTTATTTTTTCCTAATGACAATAATATTGCTGCCAACAACAACAGTTTATAAAAAAAAGTCATCAGGTTTGTGTGCAGCAATAATAACAAAATATAGCTTTTTGCTTATGTGTCTAAAAGTATCAATTTATATTTAAACAAGAAAATTGCTTTAAGGAATTTGAGGAAGAATAATAATGAATATTTTCAAAATTTTCTAGAGACAAATTTATAAAATTTTATTGTCACAACTTATAGTTTGATTTAAAAATTTCGAAACAGATAAAAAAAATTTAAAATTTTTTGAAATTCTGAAGTTTTCCATATATCCTTTTTTGAAATCTTATAAAATTACCAACTTTTTTAAGGAATTGTTAAAGGAACTCACTAAAATAAATGAAATAAATTATAATTTTTAAAAAATGTTTATGAAAAATATTTTCGAGTACAATTTTTAAAGAAAAATGTTAACAAATTTAAAAAACTTGAATGCTACAATTTGTAGTTTTATATGCAGTTTGTGAAACATATAAAAAGTTTTAAAAATTTTCATAAATAAAAAAGTTTTTCATACATCCTTTTTTTCAAAATTTTTGAAAAATTCAACTTTTTTAAGAAAATATTAAAGGATATGGTTTATTAGTAGTTATTAAATGGATTCATTGAAAATTTGCCAATAAAAAAATAGTTTTAAGTAAAAAATTTCACAAAATTTTAAGGAAAAATTTTAACAAATTTAAAAAACTTGAATGCTACAATTTGTAGTTTTATATGCAGTTTGTGAAACATATAAAAAGTTTTAAAAATTTTCATATATAAAAAAGTTTTTCATATATCCTTTTTTCAAAATTTTTCAAAAATTCAACGTTTTTAAGAAAATATTAAAGGATATGGTGTACTAGTAAGTATTAAATGGATTCATTGAAAATTTTTCAAAAAAAATTAGTTTTAAAGAAAAAAAATTCACAAATTTTTAAGAAAATTAGAAAAAAATTCTATTACAATTTGTTGATTTTAAGTATGTATCTAAAACTTAAGGACTCTTTACAAAATTCTTTACAACAACAAAGTTTGCTATATATCCTTTTTTCCAAAATTACTAAATTTTTAATTTTTTAAGCAAATAATGTTAAAGCAACATTTTGCCAACTACAACTAAACACATATACCCTTGACTAAACCTTTTTATTAATGCTAAATACTTTGGTAAACATTTGGTATTAACTAAAAGGATTTCTATACGTAATAGCCTTTAGATTGAAGTAAGAAAAAACTGGGTTTCCTTTTAAAACTTTTAAGTTTGTAGCTATTGACATTATACTCTTTAACTTAAAATCATTTTTATTAAGCTGCCTTTCCCTCAAACATTAGAGCAACAAGCAAACAAAACAAACCAACCAACTAGAAGTGTGTTAAATTTATTCAATTAACTTTAGTTCAAACAAATTTTGATGTCTGGCAAATTGTATTTAGTTAAGTAAAAAATCCTATTTATACACTTCAAAGTTAGAGAAGATCAAAACAGAAACCCCTTTTTCCAAAACTTTGTATCAAACATCATTTTCCTTTTAAACTACCAAATCATCTGAAACCCTTTTTCTTTTTTTGGGAACAAACACTCTCACTAGTATATACTTATGTTTAGATGTGTTTGTTAGTATTTTTCAAAATCAAATAATCTTTACTAATGTAAAAATCCTTTTTTTTTACAATATGTGTGTTTGTAGAACTTACAAATCATTTTCACAAAAAAAACCCAAAAACTAAGAATTAAAGGACTAAAATTTGAAATCTAAAAAAAAAAAAAACAAAAACTGTACCGAAAATCATTTTCAAGTTCCATTAACTAGACGCATGTAACAAGGCTAGTAATTGTATTTTACAACAAACCAAATAACATGTTTAAATTGCTCAATAACCCAGCAAACATAAGGCAGAGCTAAAACTTGAAAAAGATATTTGCACTTTCAATTTAAAATTACTCTACCGACTTGATCATTTACATACGTTTAAATTACATTTAGAAAAGTCCTTGCTTGCTGGGTTGCGATCTGCCTAACAGTTAAGTAGAAATTAAAGTGAATATGTGTGCGTATGTTAAAGGATTTTTTTGTTCTAGAGAAAGGAAGAGAGAGTGTTTTAAACAGTAGTTGTAATAGTAAGTGATGAGTTTTGTTACAAATCCTTACGTACAATCTGTTTATCCAGTAAAGTGCAAATTAGTGCCAAGTTGAAAGGAATGAATAGAAAAGAAAACTTAAGTTGTTAGTGTTTCAAGGACCTAGTGACCCAATCAGTCTTTCATAGCAGAATGTTTTCTATACGAAAATTGTCTTCCATAGAAGAGTTTTGTAGACGAAAATTGCCTTCTATAGAAGACTCTTTTCTGTAGGAAAATAGTCTTCTATAGAAGACTCTTTTCTAGAGGAAAATGGTCTTCTATAGAAGACTGTTTTCTAGACGAAAATTGTCTTCTATGAAGACTCTTTTCTAAACTAAAAATTGTCTTCTATAGAAGACAGTTTTCTGGAAGAAAATTGTCTTCTATAGAAGACTGTTTTCTAGACGAAAATGGTCTTCAATAGAAGACTGTTTTCTAGACGAAAATGATCTTATATAGAAGACTGCTTTCGAGAAGAAAATGGTCTTATATAGAAGACTGTTTTCTAGACGAAAATGGTCTTCTATAGAAGACTGTTTTGTAGACGAAAATAGTTTTCTATAGAAGACTGTTTTCTAGACGAAAATGGTCTTCTATAGAGGACTGTTTTCTAGACGAAAATGGTCTTCTATAGAGGACTGTTTTCTAGACGAAAATGGTCTTCTATAGAAGACTGTTTTCTAGGCGAAAATTGTCTTCTATAGAAGACTGTTTTCTAGATGAAGATGGCATTCTATAGAAGACTTTTCTAGACGAAAATGGTCTTCTATAGAAGACTGCTTTCTAAACGAAAATGGTCTTCTATAGAAGACTGCTTTCTAAACGAAAATGGTCTTCTATAGACGATTGCTTTCTAGACGAAAATGTTCTTCTATAGAAAACTGATTTCTAAACAAAAATTGCCTTCCATAGAAAACTGTTTTAATAGACGAAAATTGTCTTCATTGGACAACTGTTTTCTAAACCAAATTGGTCTTCAGTGGTAGATAGTTTTATGAACGAAATTTATAAAATTTTTCTCTCACTGTATTATTTTCTTTTTTTTTAATTTATGTTAGAAATTTCTCATGTATGTTTAAAATGCTTCCGAAAACAAAAAACCCTAAACATCATTTTCAACTATCTACCTAGATTAGCTGCTTATCTTGCATATTTACTAACACCAGCAGCAACAAAAGGATATAACCCACATACACTATCCCTCTTCAAGTTTGTATGTGTCTTTGTGTTTTATAGCCTGTCGTTTAGGATTTGGTCATCATTTGTTCAAACCAGCAAACGACATGTTAATGCCAAAATAAATGAAACATGTAACAAAATAAATCGAACAAAGTTAATCTTATGGCTAAAGCAAAATGGAAAAAATCATATTGATTAGTTAATATCATAAACAAAAAAGGATTTTATAAAGGACATAAAAGCTCAACAGAAAAAAATATTATGTAATTAATACATAATTAATTTTAATTTTAAGACTATTTAAATATGTTTAAAAAAACCAAAATCAATACAATCCTTTTTTTGTCCGTTTACATAACAAGCACTGACAAGTTTTTAAAAATTACAGCAGTTGCCCATAGCTTATATAAACAATATAATCCTGAACTGAACAAAAAGGGGCCAGCTTTTAAATGAAAATAAAGAGAAAGAGAAGAGAAAAAGCCAACCAGTACAGGCTAAAAGCGTTGTAAATACCATCAATGATTAATGTAATTTCACGCGCCACTTAACATTATCCTTCCAAGGACATATTACTTAATTGGAAAGCTTACATAGAGCAAACCAAAGTTATACAACAACAGTCACATACACTATTACACAGACAACACAGGCCAAGTCCTGACAATAACATTATTATTAATATACATGATGAAGAGTAAAACTGCCAACCAACAACTTTTAACAGTAAGTAAAGTAGAGCAATTGGATTTTCTCCTCATGCTCCTCCTCCTCCTGCCCTACTCCACTCCACTCCCTCTTTCTCTCTCTTTCGCTTGCTATGCTCTTCATATTACAGTTGCAGTTTTACAACCTTTTTCTATCTGTTTACAACTGTTAAGTAGTTGTGTATACAGGCGGCATGTGTCTGTGTACGCTGCAGCTTAAGTAATTCTTTTGTTGGTTAAAGTCATTGAGAGCAATTTGCCTGCTAGAGGTTATTTTCTTTTTTTTAATACAAATGTAAAATTAAAAAATCAAGAATTTTTATACACATCATCTACTCAGTTCTTTTGTAAAAAACGTGTTATGGTTATGAAAAATTATTGAAGAAAAATTTGTTTAAAAAAGGATATATGTAAGTAGTGTCAGCTTCATGGCTATCATTTAAAGGATATTTTAATAACATCACTTTTGTTATGAAGAAACACAAAAAATTACACAAAAACTGATTCGACTTCATCTGGAAGATTTTCTTCTAGAAAACAGTTAACAATAGAAGACAATTTTCGTGTAGAATACATTATCTTATAGACGACAATTTTTGTCTAGAAAACAGTCTTATATAGAAGACCATTTTCGTCTAGAAAACAATGTTCCATAGAAGATAATTTTCGTCTAGAAAAAGTCTTCTATAGAAGACCATTTTCGTCTAGAAAACAGTCTTCTATAGAAGACCATTTTCGTCTAGAAAACAGTCTTCTATAGAAGACCATTTTCGTCTAGAAAACAGTCTTCTATAGAAGACCATTTTCGTCTAGAAAACAGTCTTCTATAGAAGACAATTTTCGTCTAGAAAACAGTCTTCTATAGAAGACAATTTTCGTCTAGAAAACAGTCTTCTATAGAAGACAATTATCGTCTAGAAAACAGTCTTCTATAGAAGACAATTTTCGTCTAGAAAACAGTCTTCTATAGAAGACAATTTTCGTCTAGAAAACAGTCTTCTATAGAAGACAATTTTCGTCTAGAAAACTGTCTTCTATAGAAGACCATTTTCGTCTAGAAAACTGTCTTCTATAGAAGACCATTTTCGTCTAGAAAACTGTCTTCTATAGAAGACCATTTTCGTCTAGAAAACTGTCTTCTATAGAAGACCATTTTCGTCTAGAAAACTGTCTTCTATAGAAGACCATTTTCGTCTAGAAAACTGTCTTCTATAGAAGACCATTTTCGTCTAGAAAACTGTCTTCTATAGAAGACCATTTTCGTCTAGAAAACAGTCTTCTATAGAAGACAATTTTCGTCTAGAAAACAGTCTTCTATAGAAGACCATTTTCGTCTAGAAAACAGTCTTCTATAGAGGACCATTTTCGTCTAGAAAACAGTCTTCTATAGAGGACCATTTTCGTCTAGAAAACAGTCTTCTATAGAGGACCATTTTCGTCTAGAAAACAGTCTTCTATAGAGGACCATTTTCGTCTAGAAAACAGTCTTCTATAGAAGACCATTTTCGTCTAGAAATCTGTCTTCTATAGAAGACCATTTTCGTTTAGAAATCTGTCTTCTATAGAAGGCCATTTTCTTCTAGAAAACAGTGTTCTATAGAAGACCAGTCTTCTAAAGAAGACAGTTTTCTTCTAGGAAACCATCTTTTATGGAGGACAATTTTCCGCTAGAAAACAGTCCTCTAAGGAAGACAATTTTCTTCTAGAAAACAGTCTTCTACATTTTAAAGAATATTATTTATAGTTTCAAGCGTTTTTGTACATTTATTTTTTCTTTAAAAACTTTTCTTTTGAAAAATCCTTAAATCCTTTTTTTGGCATAAAAAGGATATATGAAAAAATGCTTTAATTATTAATCAATTAGGAAAATTTTGTTGTTTAAAAGTACTTGATATTAATCTACAAGAAAAGAAAACATTAAGCATATATCCTTTCATAAAAAGCAAGGATATATGTATGTTTGTCAAAAAAAGGTTTTGGTAATTAAAATGTTTTTGTTTTTAACAAATATGTCTTTCTTTCTTGTTCTTAGTAATACTAAGACAGACTTGAAGTTTTTTAAATTTCTTTTGAAAAACAAAATTAATTTTAAATAACAAAAAAAGGACATTTTATGGTAGGGGAAGTTATTAGGAAAAAAGCTTTTAAGAAGTTTGTTAATAAAAGGCAAAGAGTTTACTGTATTATTATGGTAATTATATGAACTTGGTAAAAGTAATTTTTTTGTAAATATGTTTTCAACAAGATATTTTTTATAATTAATAAAGATTGTTAATTTTTTTTTGAAAAATTTTTTTAAAAAAAATTTTAATTTTTTAAAAATTTTTCTTGCTTACAATTTGTAGTTTATAATGTAGATTTTTATAGTCAAACAAAATTTTTTAAATTTTAATCATTTCTCCTAGCCAACCATATATCCTTTTTTTCTAAATATTCTAAAACTTATATTTTTTGCAATTTGTAATAGTATAACTTAAAAACTAACATTTTTTTTTTTATTTCATTACAAAAAACTGCCCTTTAATATCAACTAACCTCATTAAAATCCTTTTTCTAAACTCTCTTCCTTTCCCACATAATTAAAAACGTTTGGATAACTTTTGTTTTGTCTGCTAGAAATGACTTCATTTTAGCAGCAGCAACAAAATTATCTTTGTAACATATTGTTCATTGTTACAATATTTGCTTATTCATAAGCAAACATTAACTTAATTTCCGTGGTTGGTATACAAAACTCTAGCTGGTAAAACGTAGCTTAATAACCGCAGCTATCATCATCAGATGATAATGTAGATCATAATTATGTTGGTGATATATAGTTGATGGTCATAATTATGTTTTTAAACCAAATAAAGTGATGGTACTAATGAGTTTGTTCAAAAGCATAGAATTTCTATAAAGTTCTTATCCAGTTTGTACTTTTAACAAATATATATAGTTTTCTCTTTTAATATCGTTTTTTACTTGCATATAGAAAAGTTTTGGTTTGTAGTTTCTTTTTTTTGTTGAACATATCTAAATATATTTAATATTGTTGTCAAAATGCAGAAATAATATAAAATACAAAGAGGCCATTTCATGTTAATATTTAATAATAAACAAACATGCAAGAAAGCTTCAATGATGGCAAAAGGCTTTAACGAAACAAATCTAGAGCAATGAGGAGAAACAAATGGGAAACCGTAAAAAAACAATAAGCAGCAAATCCGAATATAAAACCAGCTAAACAAACATGATTCTCTACATAAAAGTATAGTGGGGACTATTAGACTATAGATTATAGCAAAACTGTAATCAGATTAGACTATAGTCTTGTCTAGTCTAGCCTATAGTCTATTCTGTAGTCTAGTCTATAGTCTATTCTATGGTCTAGTCTATTCTATGGTCTAGTCTATAGTCTATTCTATGGTCTAGTCTATTCTATAGTCTACTCTATAGTCGATTCTATCTATAGTCCATTCCATAGTCCATTCTATAGTCTATTCTATAGTCTATTCTATGGTCCATTCCATAGTCCATTCTATAGTCTATTCTATAGTCTAGTCTATTCTACAGTCTAGTCTATTGTCTATTCTATAGTCTATTCTATAGTCTAGTCTATTGTCTATTCTATAGTCTAGTCTATTGTCTAGTCTATTGTCTAGTCTATTGTCTAGTCTATTGTCTAGTCTATTGTCTCGTCTATTTTTTAGTCTATTGTCTAGTCTATTGTCTAGACTATAGTCAAGTCTATAGTCTAGTCTATAGTCTAGTTTATAGTCTAGTCATAGTCTAGTCTATAGTCTAGTCTATAGTCTAGTCTATAGTCTAGTCTATAGTCTAGTATATAGTCTAGTCTATAGTCTAGTCTATAGTCTAGTCTATAGTCTAGTCTATAGTCTAGTCTATAGTCTAGTATATAGTCTAGTCTATAGTCTAGTCTATAGTCTCATCTATAGTCTAGTCTATAGTCTCGTCTATAGTCTAGTCTATAGTCTAGTCATAGTCTCATCTATAGTTAAGTCTATAGTCTCATCTATAGTCTAGTCTATAGTCTCGTCTAAGTCTCATCTATAGTCTAGTCTATAGTCTCGTCTATAGTCTAGTCTATAGTCTAGTCTATAGTCTAGTCTATAGTCTAGTCTATAGTCTAGTCTATAGTCTAGTCTATAGTCTAGTCTATAGTCTAGTCTATAGTCTAGTCTATAGTCTAGTCTATAGTCTAGTTATATCTAGTCTAGTCTAGTCTATAGTCTAGTCTATAGTATCGTCTAGTCTAGTAGTCTAGTCTATAGTCTAGTTATAGTCTAGTCTATAGTCTAGTCTATAGTCTAGTCTATAGTCTAGTCTATAGTCTAGTCTATAGTCTAGTCTATAGTCTAGTCTATAGTCTAGTCTATAGTCTAGTCTATAGTCTAGTCTATAGTCTAGTCTATAGTCTAGTCTATAGTCTAGTCCTATAGTCTAGTCTATAGTCTAGTCTATAGTCTAGTCTATAGTCTAGTCTATAGTCTAGTCTATAGTCTAGTCTATAGTCTAGTCTATAGTCTAGTCTATAGTCTAGTCTATAGTCTAGTCTATAGTCTAGTCTATAGTCTAGTCTATAGTCTAGTCTATAGTCTAGTCTATAGTCTAGTCTATAGTCTAGTCTATAGTCTAGTCTATAGTCTAGTCTATAGTCTAGTCTATAGTCTAGTCTATAGTCTAGTCTATAGTCTAGTCTATAGTCTAGTCTATAGTCTAGTCTATAGTCTAGTCTATAGTCTAGTCTATAGTCTAGTCTATAGTCTAGTCTATAGTCTAGTCTATAGTCTAGTCTAGTCTAGTCTATAGTCTAGTCTATAGTCTAGTCTATAGTCTAGTCTATAGTCTAGTCTATAGTCTAGTCTATAGTCTAGTCTATAGTCTAGTCTATAGTCTAGTCTATAGTCTAGTCTATAGTCTAGTCTATAGTCTAGTCTATAGTCTAGTCTACAGTCTAGTCTATAGTCTAGTCTATAGTCTAGTCTATAGTCTAGTCTATAGTCTAGTCTATAGTCTAGTCTATAGTCTAGTCTATAGTCTAGTCTATAGTCTAGTCTAGTCTAGTCTAGTCTAGCCTATAGTCTAGTCTATAGCCTAATCCACAGTTTAGTCTATAGAAGTGCCGATTGTCTAGCCTATAATATCTATTATTTTGCTAACTCTTAGTCATAACATATTGTATCCAACCAACCTACACTTTTGTCGTGTTTAAAAAAAGAACTACAAAAACTATTAAAAAAACTGAAGAGAAAAGCATACAAAACATTTTTTTAAATAATAATAAAAAGTTTTTATAGCAAAAAAAGCCCTCATACCTAAAAGTAGGCTACAAATAATAATAATAAACGTATTTGTTATACCCGCAGGAAAAAGATTTTTATATAAAATTCTTTTTTATATTATTTTTTTAGGTTTTTTTATATATATTTTAACAAAAAATGGATTGTGGTCATTTTCTTTGCATATAATACTCATACAAGAACTAAATAGAAAAAATGAGTGGAAGCCTGTGTGTATGTATGTATGTATGTCCTTGTTTATGTGTTTCATTTATATGTATGAATGCGGTTTATATGCCTAGTGAATGAAAACAGTTACATTTAACGTGGTGCCAATGCATTTTTTCCGACAGTTTTTTATTTCACCTAACGCCTCCGTTATATAGAGTCAGTCTTACTGTCTCTGACAGTATGCAGCAATATATGTATGTACATGCATGCAATCACATACATAAACGTGCTTATTTGTATGCTTTCATTCATTCACTCACTCACTCTTCATTTTTATTTATACAAGTATTACATTTTATTTAGGTTAATTCCCAATTACTGTGTAAATTGCTTAAAAAAATATATAGTATGTATCATGTGTATAAAAAACAGAAAAAAACCTGACACTATATACTTTTCATATTATGCACACAAACATACATACATTCGTTTGCATAACTGTAGTCGTGCAAATGTTCTTTATGGTGAGTAGTTCATTTCGTTTTCATAAACTACAATATGGAGGATGATATACTTGTTACTCTATAGTCTAGCCTATAATGTAGTCCAGGGTCTAGTCCAAAGTCCTAGTCTATAGTCTGATCTATAGTATGGTATATAGACTAGCCTATAGTCTAGTCTATAGTCTGGTCTATAGTCTAGTCTATAGTCTGGTCTATAGTCTAGTCTATAGTCTAGTCTATAGTCTGGTCTGTAGTCTAGTCTATAGTCTAGTCTATAGTCTGGTCTATAGTCTAGTCTATAGTCTGGTCTATAGTCTAGTCTATAATCTAGTCTATAGTCTAGTCTATAATCTAGTCTATAGTCTAGTCTATAGTCTAGTCTATAGTCTAGTCTATAGTCTAGTCTATAGTCTAGTCTATAGTCTAGTTTACAGTCTAGTCTATAGTCTAGTCTATAGTCTAGTCTATAGTCTAGTCTATAGTCTAGTCTATAGTCTATAGTCTAGTCTATAGTCTAGTCTATAGTCTAGTCTATAGTCTAGTCTATAGTCTAGTCTATAGTCTAGTCTATAGTCTAGTCTATAGTCTAGTCTATAGTCTAGTCTATAGTCTAGTCTATAGTCTAGTCTATAGTCTAGTCTATAGTCTAGTCTACAGTCTAGTCTATAGTCTAGTCTATAGTCTAGTCTATAGTCTAGTCTATAGTCTAGTCTATAGTCTAGTCTATAGTCTAGTCTATAGTCTAGTCTATAGTCTAGTCTATAGTCTAGTCTATAGTCTAGTCTACAGTCTAGTCTATAGTCTAGTCTATAGTCTAGTCTATAGTCTAGTCTTTAGTCTAGTCTATAGTCTAGTCTATAGTCTAATCTATAGTCTAGTCTATAGTATAGTCTATAGTCTAGTCTATAGTCTAGTCTATACTCTAGTCTATACTCTAGTCTATAGTCTAGTCTATAGTCTAGTCTATAGTCTAGTCTATAGTCTAGTCTATAGTCTAGTCTATAGTCTAGTCTATAGTCTAGTTTACAGTCTAGTCTATAGTCTAGCCTATAGTCTAGTCTATAGTCTAGTCTATAGTCTAGTCTATAGTCTAGTCTATAGTCTAGCCTATAGTCTAGTCTATAGTCTAGTCTATAGTCTAGTCTATAGTCTAGTCTATAGTCTAGTCTATAGTCTAGTCTATAGTCTAGTCTTTAGTCTAGTCTATAGTCTAGTCTATAGTCTAATCTAGTCTAGTCTATAGTCTAGTCTATAGTCTAGTCTATAGTCTAGTCTATAGTCTAGTCTATAGTCTAGTCTATAGTCTAGTCTATAGTCTAGTCTATAGTCTAGTCTATAGTCTAGTCTATAGTCTAGTCTATAGTCTAGTCTATAGTCTAGTCTATAGTCTAGTCTATAGTCTAGTCTATAGTCTAGTCTATAGTCTAGTCTATAGTCTAGTCTATAGTCTAGTCTATAGTCTAGTCTATAGTCTAGTCTATAGTCTAGTCTATAGCTCTAGTCTATAGTCTAGTCTATAGTCTAGTCTATAGTCTAGTCTATAGTCTAGTCTATAGTCTAGTCTATAGTCTAGTCTATAGTCTAGTCTATAGTCTAGTCTATAGTCTAGTCTATAGTCTAGTCTATAGTCTAGTCTATAGTCTAGTCTATAGTCTAGTCTATAGTCTAGTCTATAGTCTAGTCTATAGTCTAGTCTATAGTCTAGTCTATAGTCTAGTCTATAGTCTAGTCTATAGTCTAGTCTATAGTCTAGTCTATAGTCTAGTCTATAGTCTAGTCTAGTCTAGTCTAGTCTAGTCTATAGTCTAGTCTATAGTCTAGTCTAGTCTATAGTCTAGTCTATAGTCTAGTCTATAGTCTAGTCTATAGTCTAGTCTATAGTCTAGTCTATACTCTAGTCTATACTCTAGTCTATAGTCTAGTCTATAGTCTAGTCTATAGTCTAGTCTATAGTCTAGTCTATAGTCTAGTCTACAGTCTAGTCTATAGTCTAGTCTATAGTCTAGTCTATAGCCTAGTCTATAGTCTAGTCTATAGTCTAGTCTATAGTCTAGTCTATAGTCTAGTCTATAGTCTAGTCTATAGTCTAGTCTATAGTCTAGTCTATAGTCTAGTCTATAGTCTAGTCTATAGTCTAGTCTATAGTCTAGTCTATAGTCTAGTCTATAGTCTAGTCTATAGTCTAGTCTATAGTCTAGTCTATAGTCTAGTCTATAGTCTAGTCTATAGTCTAGTCTATAGTCTATTCGATAGTCAGTTTAAAAGCATTTGCTGATAGCTCATTAGAATTCGTTGAGACTGCCTTAAGTAGCACTTCCTGTTACACTTTTTTTCACAACAATAATAAAATAAATAAATTCTAAAGAGGTGGAAAAGAGCTTTTTTAAATTGTATTTAAGTAAACTTGTTTTTTTACCAGCAAAAAAGTAAAACAAACTCTTTCCTTCTCAGCTAATCAAATTAAATTGACACATATTCTGTTTAACTTTTAGTTTATGAACACTTAATTTGTTTAAACAAAATTTTAATAATAACTTAAATGTTCCACTTTCACAAAAAAAATTGTCATAATAAATTTAAATTCTCTTGAGACTGTCTTTCAAAGAAAACACACACAAGTAAAAAGTACCGGATATAGAAACTTAAATATGCAGTTTAATGTAAGGTTGTCAGTTCTCAAGAGACTTTTATTAAATTACTTTCATTTAAATAAAATGTCCTTGTAACTGTTATTTTGGGTTTGGGTTACAGAAAAACGGAAGTTATTTATTTGTATATAACGGGAAAAAAAATTAAGGAATTTAAAAAAAAATATTTTTTTAACTTACTTTGCGGAATTCTACATTAAATTTACGAAATAATCTTACCTGAAAATAAATAGAAAAATAAACAAATTATTAAAATATTTAATTAATTTACAATAAACTTAATCATGAACAAAGTTTGTTTGTTCAACAAACTGATTAAAAATATACAAGAAAAGGAATGGACTAGACTGTAGATTGCAGACTAGACTAAAGACAAGACTATAGACTAGACTATAGACTAGACTATAGACTAGACTATAGACTAGACTATAGACTAGACTATAGACTAGACTATAGACTAGACTATAGACTAGACTATAGACTAGACTATAGACTAGACTATAGACTAGACTATAGACTAGACTAT
Organism: Lucilia sericata; assembly: GCF_015586225.1. NCBI lineage: Eukaryota > Metazoa > Arthropoda > Insecta > Diptera > Calliphoridae > Lucilia > Lucilia sericata. Next base: position 138,781 of record NW_023994603.1, on the reverse strand, counting down.
AGACTAGACTATAGACTAGACTAGACTAGACTAGACTAGACTATAGACTAGACTATAGACTAGACTATAGACTAGACTATAGACTAGACTATAGACTAGACTATAGACTAGACTATAGACTAGACTATAGACTAGACTATAGACTAGACTATAGACTAGACTATAGACTAGACTATAGACTAGACTATAGACTAGACTATAGACTAGACTATAGACTAGACTATAGACTAGACTATAGACTAGACTATAGACTAGACTATAGACTAGACTATAGACTAGACTATAGACTAGACTATAGACTAGACTATAGACTAGACTATAGACTAGACTATAGACTAGACTATAGACTAGACTATAGACTAGACTATAGACTAGACTATAGACTAGACTATAGACTAGACTATAGACTAGACTATAGACTAGACTATAGACTAGACTATAGACTAGACTATAGACTAGACTATAGACTAGACTATAGACTAGACTATAGACTAGACTATAGACTAGACTATAGACTAGACTATAGACTAGACTATAGACTAGACTATAGACTAGACTATAGACTAGACTATAGACTAGACTATAGACTAGACTATAACTAGACTATAGACTAGGCTATAGACTAGGCTATAGACTAGACTATAGACTAGACTATAGACTAGACTATAGACTAGACTATAGACTAGCCTAAAGACTAGACTATAGACTAGACTATAGGCTTGATTATAGTTCAGACTATATACTAGACTATGGTCCAGACTATGTTCTAGGCTATAGTCCAGACCATAAACTAGGCTATGGCACAGACTTTGAACTAAGCTATTGTTCAGACCATAGACTAGGCTACGGCACAGACTTTGAATTACACTATAATCCAGCCCTTGGTCTCGACTACAGCCTAAACTATAACCCAGTTATGTAAAATTTCGTTCGAGAATTAAAATTTTTAATTTTACGAAAAAAAGGATATATGATGAGCTTTTAATTTAATTCTAAAATTTATTAAATGATTTCATACCTTAAATTCCCTTATAAAATGCCATGTTCTGGCAAATAAATTTTACATTTTATCCTTGAAGAGTCTAGTCGAAAACAAGCAAATATTTAAGTATTAATCATTATGAAAACTGTTTACAACCTTATAAATATTCTACTACCAACTCCTTGACTCTCATAGTATTTTTTACGATTATTATGATTATATATGTGTTTGAGCTTTTGTTACACTTGTTTTGAAACATTTATAATCCTGTGTTTTTTTGTTCTTTTCACTAACACTTTACATGTTGCCAACTATAGTGGGAGAAAAAAAAAAGAAATTGTTTTATTACACTAACACCCTTTTAAACTAAAAATTTATACTACAGCCAACACATGTAAAGGGAAAGGGTTTTAAATTTACATACATACATATGCAGCAGTAGTATAATGTTTGGTAGAGAAACTGCTGCTATTCCAAACACGTTTGTAAATAAAATTGCCATAAATTTAGCATTTTTTATATGTGAAAAAAAACTACAATATTTTACAGTTTAGAACAAATAATAATAAAAAACTAAACTGAGATTTTCCTAAATAAAAGCCAACTAAAAAGAATACTTGTAAATATATAGTAAAACATCTAGGGAAAATTATAGAAAAAAAGCATAGAAATCCTTTTAAAAAGAAAATAGCTTTAACAATATTATATGCTAAACATAGCCACGAAAAATATCTTCGTTAAATCCCAAGTGGTCATAAATTCAAAAAATAGTTAAGTCGCGTACATTCTTTGATACTCCCACTCAGCGCTAAAAAGGACTAACAAGTTAAAAAAAGGATAAAAGAAAAACCAACAAAATAAAATGCTTTGTTTAAACTAGCATATGATGCATAAAACAATATGCAACAAAAAAAGTTAAAAATGAAACGAACAAACAAACAAATGGAATATAAAATTCATAACAAAAAAAAAGCAACAATATCCTTTTTTGTTTACAAACACTCCCCCCTTCACCCTTTCACACACATATTGCTAGCAAACTAACAAACTATATTACCACAACACACACACCCGTAAAAAAATCTTTATAAATATCTACCACATAGACAAATAACAGCTGAATGAATATCCTTTTTACAAAAATAACAACAACAACACAAATAGTAGAAATCCAAACAATACAAACTCATAGTAAGTGCACAGCAGTATGCAAAATGCTACAATAGCTAGCTACTGCTATATGCAGTCATACACGCCAAAGGGAATTTTTGTCTATATTTGTTTTCTCTCAATCTGCATGCATATGCATGCCATAAAATGAGTGTGATATTTGTATTTGCTCTATACTCAGACGTAAGTTACAGTTGTGTGTCTGCATATTTCGGCTGGAGTATGAGGAATATTAAATATAAATTCACAGAAAGCATTTTTCCATAACTTATTTCTCAAATAATAGCAAAAATATTGTATGTGTATTTAAAGACTTAATGAAGTAGAAATGAATAGGCAGAAGCGTACGGAAAAAAAGGATCTACTTCAACAAACTTTGGATCAGAAGAACAGAATAAGAACCAAACTTTAGTATAAACAATTAATCAACAGGTCTAGTTCCGTTCTAGTTCAATTCTAGTTCTGTTCTGTTCTAGTTTAGTTCTAGGTTAATTCAAGTTTAGTTCTAGTTTATTTCTAGTTTAGTTCTAGTTTAGTTCTATTTTAGTTCTGGTTTAGTTTTAGTTTAGTTCTAGTTTAGCTCTAGTTTAGTTCTAGATTAGTTCTAGTTAATTTCTAGTTTAGTTCTAGATTTAGTTCTAGATTTAGTTCTAGTTTAGTTTTAGTTCTAGTTTAGTTTTAGTTCTAGTTTAGTTCTAGTTTAGTTCTAGATTAGTTCTAGTTTAGTTCTAGTTTAGTTCCAGTTTAGTTCTAGATTAGTTCTAGTTTATATCTAGTTTAGATCTAGTTTAGTTCTAGTTTAGTTCAAATTAAGTTCTAGTTTAGTTCTAGATTAGTTCTAGTTTATATCTAGTTTAGATTTAGTTTAGTTCTAGTTTAGTTCAAGTTAAGTTCTAGTTTAGTTCTAGTTTAGTTCCAGCATAGTTCTAGTTTAGTTCCAGTTTAGTTCTAGATTAGTTCTAGTTTATATCTAGTTTAGATCTAGTTTAGTTCTAGTTTAGTTCAAGTTAAGTTCTAGTTTAGTTCTAGATTAGTTCTAGTTTATATCTAGTTTAGTTCTAGTTTAGTTCAAGTCAAGTTCTAGTTTAGTTCCAGCATAGTTCTAGTTTAGTTCCAGTTTAGTTCCAGTTTAGTTCTAGATTAGTTCTAGTTTAGATCTAGTTTAGTTCTAGTTTAGTTCAATTTAAGTTCCAGTTTAGTTTTAGATTAGTTCTAGTTTATATCTAGTTTAGTTCTAGTTTAGTTCAAGTTAAGTTCAAGTTAAGTTCTAGTTTAGTTCTAGTATAGTTCCAGCTTAGTTCTGGTTTAGTTCTAGATTAGGTCTAGCTTAGATCTAGTTCAGATCTAGTTTAGATCTAGTTTAGATCTAGTTTAGTATTAGTTCATTTCTAGTTCAGTTCTAGTTCTGTTCTAGTTTAGTTCTAGTTTAGTTCTAGTTTAGTTCCAGTTTAGTTCTGGTTTAGTTCTAGATTAGGTCTAGTTTAGATCTAGTTCAGATCTAGTTTAGATCTAGTTTAGTTTTAGTTCATTTCTAGTTCTGTTCTAGTTCTGTTCTAGTTCTGTTCTAGTTCTGTTCTAGTTCTGTTCTAGTTCTGTTCTAGTTCTGTTCTAGTTCTGTTCTAGTTCTGTTCTAGTTCTGTTCTAGTTCTGTTCTAGTTCTGTTCTAGTTCTGTTCTAGTTCTGTTCTAGTTCTGTTCCAGTTCTGTTCCAGTTCTGTTCTAGTTCTGTTCTAGTTCTGTTCTAGTTCTGTTCTAGTTCTGTTCTAGTTCTGTTCTAGTTCTGTTCTAGTTCTGTTCTAGTTCTGTTCTAGTTCTGTTCTAGTTCTGTTCTAGTTCTGTTCTAGTTCTGTTCTAGTTCTGTTCTAGTTCTGTTCTAGTTCTGTTCTAGTTCTGTTCTAGTTCTGTTCTAGTTCTATTCTAGTTCTGTTCTAGTTCTGTTCTAGTTCTGTTCTAGTTCTGTTCTAGTTCTGTTCTAGTTCTGTTCTAGTTCTGTTCTAGTTCTGTTCTAGTTCTGTTCTAGTTCTGTTCTAGTTCTGTTTAGTTCTGTTCTAGTTCTGTTCTAGTTCTGTTCTAGTTCTGTTCTAGTTGTTCTAGTTCTGTTCTAGTTCGGTTCTAGTTCTGTTCTAGTTCTGTTCTAGTTCTGGTTCTTCCTAGTTCTTGTTTATCGATATTGGTCTAAATTATAATACAAACTTCATTAATATTTTTTAATACTCCAGCTTTTTCCTTAAACCACAACAAATCAACGTCCTTGCTGTAACAAATATAATTATTTTAGCTTTACATTTCTGATTACTGAGAGTATGCCATTGGCAAATGTCTTTAACAATGCACAGCATGTAGTAAACCAAAAACTGGCTTTAAATAAGAAATTTTCTATTAGAAAAAATGTCTCGTTTTCTAGTCTTTAACTCGTAACAAAAAATATAAATTAAATTGAGCAACAAATATTTAAGAAAAGACAACAAAAAAGCCTATTAAAACAGATTTAATAATTTAAGAAAATATTGCTATTAAAGTATACATAAATAACATATTTAAATAATTAAAAAATAACAAAGAAAAGAATTCACACAAAAATAAAATGAAAATAAATTTAACAAAAATAAAATCAAAGAATTTAATAGAAATATACACAAAATTTAATTAAATGTCATAGAAATAGATTTTATAATTAAGCAAAACTAAACAACTCACATATTTTTTATTTTTATAAAAAAACTAGACGATGTACAAAATAAATTCAATATAAAAATGTTGCAAAAATAATAACGAAAGCATATGTATGTATGTGTTCTGTAAGTTAATAAAACTATATAAAGCATACTTTTGGGGTTTTATTTTATAGTAGGGATTATTTCAAAAACCCAAAAGGCTTTAATATGCTAGAGATTTTTTTAAATAATATAATTTTTTTTTGTTGGTTTTAAAACAAATCTAAGATTATATTTAAATATTGAATAATCTTTTTGTTGTCGAAAATGTTTTGCTCTTTTTGTGTTAACTAGAAATAAAATATTAGAATTGCTTAATAACGATTTTCTTTTGGCCACAAATTGTTTAAAGGATATTAGATTAAATATATTTTTATATGGCATTTATAAAATTAATTTTATTTAATTTTATAAAATTGCGGAAAATAGTAAAGAGAACTTAAATGGAACAGAACTAGAACAGAACTAATACAGAACTAGAACAGGACTAGAACAGAACTCGAACAGAACTAGAACAGAACTAGAACAGAACTAGAACAGAACTAGAACAGAACTAGAACAGAACTAGAACAGAACTAGAACAAAACTAGAACAGAACTAGAACAGAACTAGAACAGAACTAGAACAGAACTAGAACAGTACTAGAACAGAACTAGAACAGAACTAGAACAGAACTAGAACAGAACTAGAACAGAACTAGAACAGAACTAGAACAGAACTAGTATATAACTAGAATAGAACTAGAACAGAACTAGAACAGAACTAGAACAGAAACTAGAACAGAAACTAGAACAGAACTAGAACAGAACTAAACAGAACTAGAATAGAACTAGAACAGAACTAGAACAGAACTAGAACAGAACTAGAACAGAACTAGAACAGAACTAGAACAGAACTAGAACAGAACTAGAACAGAACTAGAACAGAACTAGAACAGAACTAGAACAGAACTAGAACAGAACTAGAACAGAACTAGAACAGAACTAGAACAGAACTAGAACAGAACTAGAACAGAACTAGAACTGAACTAGAACTGAACTAGAACTGAACTAGAACTGAACTAGAACTGAACTAGAACTGAACTAGAACTGAGCTAGAACTGAACTAGAACAGAACTAGAACAGAACTAGAACAGAACTAGAACAGAACTAGAACAGAACTAGAACAGAACTAGAACAGAACTAGAACAGAACTAGAACAGAACTAGAACAGAACTAGAACAGAACTAGAACTGAACTAGAACTGAACTAGAACTGAACTAGAACTGAACTAGAACTGAACTAGAACTGAACTAGAACTAGAACTAGAACTAGAACTGAACTAGAACAGAACTAGAACAGAACTAGAACAGAACTAGAACAGAACTAGAACAGAACTAGAACAGAACTAGAACAGAACTAGAACAGAACTAGAACAGAACTAGAATAGAACTAGAACTAGAACTAGAACAGAACTAGAACAGAACTAGAACAGAACTAGAACAGAACTAGAACAGAACTAGAACAGAACTAGAACAGAACAGAACTAGAACAGAACTAGAACAGAACTAGAACAGAACTAGAACAGAACTAGAACAGAACTAGAACAGAACTAGAACAGAACTAGAACAGAACTAGAACAGAACTAGAACAGAACTAGAACAGAACTAGAACAGAACTAGAACAGAACTAGAACAGAACTAGAACAGAACTAGAACAGAACTAGAACAGAACTAGAACAGAACTAGAACAGAACTAGAACAGAACTAGAACAGAACTAGAACAGAACTAGAACAGAACTAGAACAGAACTAGAACAGAACTAGAACAGAACTAGAACAGAACTAGAACAGAACTAGAACAGAACTAGAACAGAACTAGAACAGAACTAGAACAGAACTAGAACAGAACTAGAACAGAACTAGAACAGAACTAGAACAGAACTAGAACAGAACTAGAACCAGAACTAGAACAGAACTAGACAGAACTAGAACAGAACTAGAACAGAACTAGAACAGAACTAGAACAGAACTAGAACAGAACTAGAACAGAACTGAACAGAACTAGAACAGAACTAGAACAGAACTAGAACAGAACTAGAACAGAACTAGAACAGAACTAGAACAGAACTAGAACAGAACTAGAACAGAACTAGAACAAACTAGAACAGAACTAGAACAGAACTAGAACAGAACTAGAACAGAACTAGAACAGAACTAGAACAGAACTAGACAGAACTAGAACAGAACTAGAACAGAACTAGAACAGAACTAGAACAGAACTAGAACAGAACTAGAACAGAACTAGAACAGAACTAGAACAACTATACAGAACTAGAACAGAACTAGACAGAACTAGAACAGAACTAGAACAGAACTAGAACAGAACTAGACAGAATAGAACAGAACTAGAACAGAACTAGAACAGAACTGACAGACTAGAACTGAACTAGAACAGAAATAGAACTGAACAGAACTAGAACAGAACTAGAATAACACTAGAACAGAACTAGAACTGAACTAGAATTGAACTAGAACTGAACTAGAACTGAACTAGAACTGAACTAGAACTGAACTAGAACTCAACAAGAACTGAACTAGAACTTAAGAATTTAAAAGGATATTCCAGAATTTAATTTCTCCTTATTCTGTCCTTGAATTTCCATCAAAAAATTTTAATTTATTTCTAATGGTATGAGCTCTTAGGAATATGTATCTTTTTTTTGAATATTTTCAAATCATCATAAAATTATGCTTTTGTTTATTACTTTAGCGTAAAAATATGTCTCTGCAATAAATTTTAATATATTTAGCTTGAAATATTTAACATTTTGGTTGATTACAACCCCAACATATGTTTGCGTGTTTTTTTCACTCGTGTTTGAGTACTTTTAAACCACAATATGTTTTGTGCTATATTGTAGACATTTGAATTATGTAAATTTTAATTTACGGTAACGACAAAAAACACTTTTAAATTGTCACGCTATAATTTTAATAATAAAATGTTTTGTTTTGGTTATATTTTCTATCTAACCCAAGACATTCAACAAGACAAATTTGTAAAAAAAATCCTTGAAAAAAAACGAAAGGGAAAAAAGAGTTGAGAATAGTTTTAGTGCTTTAGCTTTTAAAAAATGTAAATGAGATTTTTATCATTGTCATGTGACATTACAAGGACTCTACTTCATTTGCTGTTTTAGTCTTTTTGTTGTTGTTTTTCTTAGTACCGGCCTCCCATTGTTTTTTAGCACATTTGGCTCTAACTGAAAAGCGTCAATTGTTATGAGTGTGTTTTATTTACATATGTATGTCTAAATATGTGTGTGCATGTGTATAAGTGTTTCACTTTCACTTAACAAAATGTTAATGGCATTATAACCTTCCTCCCTGTACCGACAGCGAGAAAGAGACACAAATATTAAAACTGTTTTTGATTTTCGTTCGAGAGTATGTGTTGTGTATGTTATTTTTATTATGATTTTGTTTGGAGGTTAAAGCTTTATTTATGTAGGCTAAGGATATGAGCATATAAATTGGATTTTTGGATTGTCAACTCATACACCAGAAGACAAACAGCAATTTCATCATACATTTAAGCAGTATAGAAGGATTTTAGTATGAAACAACAAATTCCCCAAAATATAAACCACTTTAGTTTCGCATTTTTTTAAAATAAATGAACATTAGGGAGGATTTTTTAACTTTTTTCTGAGTTTCCAGAATTTAGTTCAAAAATTTCGGTTTAATTTATACCAATGAATTAAAAAACTACAACAGAACTCGTGCCTTGAATTTGACTTTAAGTTGCCATCAAAATTTTTCACCTATCAGCTTTTTGTAAAAGTCCTGAGGAATATCCTTTTTTACGATATTTTTAAATTTTACGTTAAATATAAAAAAGTACATGGACGTGTCTGCAGGAACAATTCAGCTAATTATTTGAACTAGAAATGAACTAGAACTTGAACTGAACTAGAACTGAACTAGAACAGAACTAGAACTGAAGTAGAACTGCACTAGAACTGAACTAGAACTGAACTAGAACTGAACTAGAACTGAACTAGAACTGAACTAGAACTGAACTAGAACTGAACTAGAACTGAACTAGAACTGAACTAGAACTGAACTAGAACTGAACTAGAACTGAACTAGAACTGAACTAGAACTGAACTAGAACTGAACTAGAACTGAACTAGAACTGAACTAGAACTGAACTAGAACTGAACTAGAACTGAACTAGAACTGAACTAGAAACTGAACTAGAGCTGACGAACTGAACTAGAACTGAACTAGAACTGAACTAGAACTGAACTAGAACTGAACTAGAACTGAACTAGAACTGAACTAGAACTGAACTAGAACTGAACTAGAACTGAACTAGAACTGAACTAGAACTGAACTAGAACTGAACTAGAACTGAACTAGAACTGAACTAGAACTGAACTAGAACTGAACTAGAACTGACTAGAACTGAACTAGAACTGAACTAGAACTGAACTAGAACTGAACTAGAACTGAACTAGAACTGAACTAGAACTGAACTAGAACTGAACTAGAACTGAACTAGAACTGACCTAGACTGAACTAGAACTGAACTAGAACTGAACTAGAACTGAACTAGAACTGAACTAGAACTGAACTAGAACTGAACTAGAACTGAACTAGAACTGAACTAGAACTGAACTAGAACTGAACTAGAACTGAACTAGACTGAACTAGAACTGAACTAGAACTGAACTAGAACTGAACTAGAACTGAACTAGAACTGAACTAGAACTGAACTAGAACTGAACTAGAACTGAACTAGAACTGAACTAGAACTGAACTAGAACTGAACTAGAACTGGAACTAGAACTGAACTAGAACTGAACTAGAACTGAACTAGAACTGAACTAAACTGAACTATAACTGAACTAGAACTGAACTAGAACTGAACTAAACTGAACTAGAACTGAACTAGAACTGAACTAGAACTTAACTAGAACTGAACTAGAACTGAACTAGAACCTGAACTAGAAATGAACTAGAACTGACAGAACTGACTAGAACTGAACTAAAACTGAAGAGAACTGAACTAAACGAACTAGAACAGAACTAGAACAGAACTAGAACAGAACTAGAACAGAACTAGAACAGAACTAGAACAGAACTAGAACAGAACTAGAACAGAACTAGAACAAACTAGAACTAGAACAGAACTAAAACAGAACTAGAACAGAACTAGAACAAAACTAGAACAGAACTAGAACAAAACTAGAACTGAACTAGAACTGAACTAGAACTAGAACGAACTAGAACTGAACTAGAACTGAACTAGAACTGAACTAGAACTGACTAGACTGAACTAGAACTGAACTAGAACTGACTAGAACTGAACTAGAACTGAACTAGAACTGAACTAGAACTGAACTAGAACTGAACTAGAACTGAACTTAGAACTGAACTAGAACTGAACTAGAACTGAACTAGAACTGAACTAGACTGAACTAGAACTGAACTAGAACTGAACTAGAACTGAACTAGAACTGAACTAGAACTGAACTAGAACAGACTAGAACAGAACTAGAACAGAACTAGAACAGAACAAATTTTGACAATTTCTTTAACAAAATTTTTTTTAAAAAGAAAAAGAGTTACCCTATTTTAAAAAAGCATGTATTTAAAAGTATGAATGTACATGAGCGAGTGTTGTAATCTTAACACAGCAGTTTACACTTTAATTAAATTTTTAAATGAGTTTATATAAAATCTCTTGAAACAACAGCGAGTGCCAAACAGCAAAAAAAGGATTTTGGTTAAAAAATTTATTTAAGGAAATTGAGGCGTTTTATGAAAACACCGTCAACACACATATACACATGTATATATGTATTGTTACATATACTTGTGAAATATTTGTACAAACGTTTTATTTTGTATGTGGTTTCCCTTTTTTATATTTCATATACATATTTTTTTAATTTGTTTTTTTTTTTAACATGACACGAGCGAGTTTAATTAAAAAACGCGTTGATTTTTGGCTGAAATCATATTTTACTACAATTAAACTCAATGTTACTTTCAACGTTTTATATGATGCCAAGAAGGGAGGTTTTGTTTTTATGCCTGCGAGTTATTTGGCGTACGAAAGAACGCAATTAAAAGTTATTATTTTATGCTTGAGGTGTTGCACAAACGCAAACGTTTGTCTTTCTATGTTAAAATGTTAATTTTAAAGAAAAACAATTTAATTAAAACGAAAAAGTGTTTCGTGGGCGTCAGTAAAACAAAAGAAAAGGTTTTATTTTAATTATAGTGCATGTAATTAGTTTATAGATCATTGGCCTAGATAATGTCTTTGTGTTGAGAAAAAAAAACGGCTAAATGTTTAATTAGTAATTTATATTTCAATATTAATTAAGTTTTATATTACATCAAAAGAAAAATTTAAAGATACTTTTAGCAAAAGCTACATTTACTTGTCCTCAACAATTTTAATATAAAATTGACAAATTCACTCTATAGTCTAGTCTATAGTCTATTCTATAGTCTATTCTAGTCTATAGTCTAGTCTATAGTCTAGTCTATAGTCTAGTCTATAGTCTAGTCTATAGTCTAGTCTATAGTCTAGTCTATAGTCTAGTCTATAGTCTATAGTCTAGTCTATAGTCTAGTCTATAGTCTAGTCTATAGTCTAGTCTATAGTCTAGTCTATAGTCTAGTCTATAGTCTAGTCTCTAGTCTAGTCTATAGTCTAGTCTATAGTCTAGTCTATAGTCTAGTCTATAGTCTAGTCTATAGTCTAGTCTATAGTCTAGTCTATAGTCTAGTCTATAGTCTAGTCTATAGTCTAGTCTATAGTCTAGTCTATAGTCTAGTCTATAGTCTAGTCTATAGTCTAGTCTATAGTCTAGTCTATAGTCTAGTCTATAGTCTAGTCTATAGTCTAGTCTATAGTCTAGTCATAGTCTAGTCTATAGTCTAGTCATAGTCTAGTCTATAGTCTAGTCTATAGTCTAGTCTATAGTCTAGTCTATAGTCTAGTCTATAGTCTAGTCTATAGTCTAGTCTATAGTCTAGTCTATAGTCTAGTCTATAGTCTAGTCTATAGTCTAGTCTATAGTCTAGTCTATAGTCTAGTCTATAGTCTAGTCTATAGTCTAGTCTATAGTCTAGTCTATAGTCTAGTCTATAGTCTAGTCTATAGTCTAGTCTAGTCTATAGTCTAGTCTATAGTCTAGTCTATAGTCTAGTCTATAGTCTAGTCTATAGTCTAGTCTATAGTCTAGTCTATAGTCTAGTCTATAGTTAGTCTATAGTCTAGTCTATAGTCTAGTCTATAGTCTAGTCTATAGTCTAGTCTATAGTCTAGTCTATAGTCTAGTCTATAGTCTAGTCTATAGTCTAGTCTATAGTCTAGTCTATAGTCTAGTCTATAGTCTAGTCTATAGTCTATCTATAGTCTAGTCTATAGTCTAGTCTATAGTCTAGTCTATAGTCTAGTCTATAGTCTAGTCTATAGTCTAGTCTATAGTCTAGTCTATAGTCTAGTCTATAGTCTAGTCTATAGTCTAGTCTATAGTCTAGTCTATAGTCTAGTCTATAGTCTAGTCTATAGTCTAGTCTATAGTCTAGTCTATAGTCTAGTCTATAGTCTAGTCTATAGTCTAGTCTATAGTCTAGTCTATAGTCTAGTCTATAGTCTAGTCTATAGTCTAGTCTATAGTCTAGTCTATAGTCTAGTCTATAGTCTAGTCTATAGTCTAGTCTATAGTCTAGTCTATAGTCTAGTCTATAGTCTAGTCTATAGTCTAGTCTATAGTCTAGTCTATAGTCTAGTCTATAGTCTAGTCTATAGTCTAGTCTATAGTCTAGTCTATAGTCTAGTCTATAGTCTAGTCTATAGTCTAGTCTATAGTCTAGTCTATAGTCTAGTCTATAGTCTAGTCTATAGTTAGTCTATAGTCTAGTCTATAGTCTAGTCTATAGTCTAGTCTATAGTCTAGTCTATAGTCTAGTCTATAGTCTAGTCTATAGTCTAGTCTATAGTCTAGTCTATATAGTCTAGTCTAGTATAGTCTAGTCTATAGTCTAGTCTATAGTCTAGTCTATAGTCTAGTCTATAGTCTAGTCTATAGTCTAGTCTATAGTCTAGTCTATAGTCTAGTCTATAGTCTAGTCTATAGTCTAGTCTATAGTCTAGTCTATAGTGTAGTCTATAGTGTAGTCTATAGTCTAGTCTATAGTGTAGTCTATAGTCTAGTCTATAGTCTAGTCTATAGTCTAGTCTATAGTCTAGTCTATAGTCTAGTCTATAGTCTAGTCTATAGTCTAGTCTATAGTCTAGTCTATAGTCTAGTCTATAGTCTAGTCTATAGTCTAGTCTATAGTCTAATCTATAGTCTATAGTCTATTTATAGTCTAGTATATAGTCTATTTTATAGTCTAGTCTATAGTCTAGTCTATTGTCTAGTCTATAGTCTAGTTTGTAGTATATTTTGTAGTATAGCTAATAGTAGAGCCTATAGCTTATCATGTAGCCTAGTGTATAATTCAGTTTTTAGTCTTTAGGAATATTTTAACAAATATTCCTATTTTAGCTTTAAAAAAATCTTTAATTTTCTTCAAGTAAAATCTCATCAAATAAATCTTTACCTTAATTTTCTTAAAATATCATCAATGACTTAACATATTCTCAGATTTTAAATGTCACACTTGATTTACGTTTTCATTTTGTTTTTATTACTACGATTTTAACGTTACGTTAGCAAATAAAGTAACAGAGAAAAGTATAGAAAATGTCAAAAACAATCTCAACGACTGTAAAATATTATAAGCTTATTTACTACATGGCAAACAAAAAAAAAAAAAAAAACAAGAAAACAACGAAATAAACACTTCTGCTTTTCCCTCAATAATATTATTTAACATTTAACACCTTTTGGCAAATACATACATATACATCTTGCATGTATGTAGTTGTTTGCCACTTTGCTGTTGCCAAAGATATCCTTTCCTTCGTTCTTCAGCTTGGAATACATTTAAACAAAGAACTCTGTCAGTTTAGTAAACCTCATGTTATACACTTACTTAAAATATCAATTTCATTGTTAGATGAAATGTGGTTGTATGGATGGATGAAGGAGGAGTAGGAGGATGCAAGAAGAAGGAAAGAACAAATAAATAAATTCAAACAACAAGAAATTCCATTAAGAAACCTCCCAAAAAGAAAAGAAATACATAAATAAATACTGATTAAATATGAGCATTTGCTCAAATTGTATGAAAATATAACAAAGAAACAACAAATTTTACATGTTTCATGAATAAGGATATACATACATATGCATGTATGTATTTGCTTTACAATACAAATATACATTAGATAGATTTACAAATATTATAAGAGATGTGTTTATAAATTTTAAATGAAATTACCTGTATACCCAACAACAATAACAAAATTCTTTAAATATTATATAAAAAATGTATATTTTGATGTACAAGTATCTAAGTACAAATTTTGCCACATGGTACTAAAAGCATAATTTTGGTACCAAAAGTCTTAAAAGCAATTCCGAAATTTTTGTTAAACGTTTAAAGTGAATCCTTCAAATAGATTTAAACTTTGTTTAGTTAACTAAATGTTTGGGAATTAAAAGGCTGGGTACCAAAAAGAGACAAATTTAGTACAAAAAAAAAGGACTAAAGAAATGAAACTTAAACAAAAGTCTTAGTCTGCCATCAGACTTAAACTTTGGTTTAAATAACTAGTTCCCCTTTTGAAAGATACCCCATCACTTAATAATTCTTTCTAGCAAAACACTAGTAGAACTTGTGAAGAACTTTATTTGTAAATATAATTTGTGTGTGTGTTTGTAGTTTAGAAATTAAAATTTATGTAAATAATTTGTGTTTGTGTGTAAAAACAACTAAATTTCTGTAATCTTTAAACATATAAAAATGTAAAGTGTTTTCTGGAAATGTTCAAAAAAAATAAAGGATACAAGAAAAAACTTAATCATACCCAAAACTACAAAACACAATGGTAATGATCAGAAAATCCTAAACTCTCCTACTTGATTATAATCTCAACTTATAATCTCAAATATGGAACAGACTAATGTCTATACTAAGTATAAAACGCAATATAACTAGACTATAGTCTGAACTATAGAACAGACTTTAATCTGCACTATAGAACAGACTATAGCCTGGGCTAAAGAACAGACTATAGTCTGAACTAAGAAACAGATCAGTTTCTATATAGTCGAGACTATAGTCTTCATCTAGAATCTATATATAGTCTAGATTATAGTTTGTGTATAGTGGATACTATTATCACTATAGTCTCTTATCGTCGAGACTATAGTATCTATATAGTCGAGACTATAGTATCTATATAGCCGAGACTATAGTCTCTATATAGTCGAGACTATCGTATTTATTTAGTCGAGACATCAGTCTCAATATTGTCGAGACTATAGACTCACTATAGTCTCTATATAGTCGAGCCTAGAGTCTATAGTTGAGTCAAGCCTCTATATAATCGACACTATAGTCGCTACATAGTCGAGTCTATAGTCTCTATATACTAAGGACTATAGTCTGTATATAGTCGAGACTATAGCCTCTATATAGTATAGACTGCAGTATGTATATAATCGAGACTATAGTCTCTATATAGTCGAATCTATGGCCTCTATAAAGTCGAGACTATAATCTCCATACAGTCGAGACTACATTCTGTATATAGTCGTGTCTATAGTTTTTATGTAGTCGAGACTATAGTCACTATATATAGTCGAGACTATAAGCACTATATAGTCGAGAATATAGTTTCTATATAGCCGATATTATAGTCTCTATAAAGTAGAGAGTATAATCTTTATATAGTCGAGACTATAGTTTCTATATAGTCTAGACTATAGTCTGTATTTAGTCGTAACTGTAGTCGAAACTATAGTCTTTATATAGTCGAAACTATATTCTGCATGTCGAGACTATAATCTCTACATAGTAGAGACTATACGCACAATATAGTCGAGACTATAGTCTCTATATAGCCGATATTATAGTCTCTATAAAGTCGAGAGTATAATCTCTATATAGTCGAGACTATAGTTTCTATATAGTCGAGACCATAGTCTGCATATAGTCGTGACTGTAGTCGAAACTATAGTCTTTATATAGTAGAAACTATATTCTGCATATAGTCGAGACTATAATCTCTATATAGTCGAGACTATTGTCTGTATATAGTCGAGACTATAGTATGTATATAGTCAAGACTACAGACTGTATATAGTCGAGACTATAGTCTGTATATAGTCAAGTCTACAGACTGTATATTGTCGAGACTATAGTCTGTATATCGTTGAGACTATAGTTTGTATGTAGTCGAGACTATAGTGTGTATATAGTCGAGACTATTGTCCCTATATAGTCGAGACTATAGTTTCTATATACTCGATACAATAGTCTTTATATAGTCGAGAATATAGTTAAGACTATAGTCTCTATATAATCGAGACTATAGTCTCTATATAGTTGAGGCTGTAGTCTCTATATAGTCGAGACTATATAGTCGAGACTATATAGTCGAGACTATAGTCTCTATATAGTCGAGACTATAGTCTCTATATAGTCGAGACTATAGTCTCTATATAGTCGAGACTATAGTCTCTATATAGTTGAGGCTATAGTCTCTATATAGTCGTGACTATAGTCTCTATATCGTCGAGACTATAGTATCTATATCGTCGAGACTATAGTCTCTATATAGTTGAGACTATAGTCTCTATATAGTCGAGACTATAGTCTCTATATAGTAGACACTAGTCTTTATAGTCGAGACTATATTCTATGTAAAGCCGAGACTATAGTATCTATATAGTAGAGACTCTAGTTTCTATATAGTCGAGCCTACAGTTTTTATACATTCGAGACTATATTCTCCTGATAGTCGAGACTATAATCTCGAGTCGAATCTATTGTCTCTATATAAAGGAGTTTATACTCCAAACTAGAGTCTCTATATAGTCAAACCTACAGTATTTATATATACATATGTAATTTCAATTGGTCCCATTGTGCAGTATTATTCTAAATACAATGTATACTTTTTTATTTATATGTAAATATTTTTGTTTTTATTCACATTTTTTATCATTTCATTTAACTATTTATTTTCTCAAGTATGTAGGTGTGTTTGTATGTATGTATGTGTGTAACAAAACAATTGTAATAACTAAATAAAACTGGGATAAATACAGATTTGCAACTACAGCCTTAAAACACATTTACTTATGGTACTTGCATTTAGGCATTTGTATAACGGTGTGTAAGTAATTTATATGTATTTTTTCATCAGTATGAGTATTATTCAGGTATGTGGATAAAGTAATTGTATATGTTTTTATTCTCACATACATATAATTTTGATTGCTGTAAAACTGCAATCAAGCGTTCATTAGTAAAACCAGGAAATAAGACACAAACGAAAAAACGAAATAAAACAAAAACACTTAAAGAAAACTGAAGTGAGTTAGAAATTCAAGGTTCTATTCTATAATTAAGAGATATTTTTCAACTGTCGACAAGCATATTTCTTATAAAAAATGCATTAAACTAAAAGCAAAGCATACTTTTAGGTGCTACAACCCATTTTCTGCAAAAAATGTCTATGTAGATGTAATTTTTTTTTTCAAGTGTAACGATTATACTAAATCTCTGTCTTTTCACACATCAAATACAAATATATATACACTGATACACAAACATACAGACACTTACATACATATTTACACTTAAATATCCTTGTTTCCAAACTCATTTCAACACACACCTTAAAGCAACAATAATAAACGACAACAAGAAGGATATAAATAAAAAAAAAAAACGAAACGAAAAAACATTCTATGTATTAGTTTATACAAAAATATTTAAGTATGTATGCATGTATGTGTGTTTCTAAGTGTATTTGTTATAAAGGTGTTTTGTTAAATGTGTTGCATTTAAATACTGAAATAAATCTTGTGTTTTTTTTCTCCATTTTTATCCTGTTTTTTCTCATCATGTTTTTTTCTAAATAAAAACACAATTGAAGGTTTTTCTTTATACGAACAAAATTACAAGTATTTCATCTTCTTTAAAAAAAAGAAAAAAGAGAAACATGTTTTTCACAATAAATAAATTCAGTTTTCTTTTTCTTGTTTTTGTTGTTGTATTAGTAGTATGTATATTTTATGCAAAAAATAAGTGAAAAAATGAACAATAATGTTAAAAAATAAAAAAAAAAAATAAATGAAATTCGTTTTTCAGCTACTTTACGGATTAAATTTTTAAAATAACATTGAGAGGATTGAGAGGAAGAAGAAAAATCTCATCAAACTAAGAGCTGAAAAAAGGAAGAGGATTTTTAAAGAAATTATTTAAATTTCAAAAAATAAGAAATATTTTGATAAATTTACATAACAGAACTATAGAACAGATTATAATCTGGACTATAGAACAGACTATATTCTGAACTATATTCTAGTCTATAGTCTATACTATAGTGTGTACTATACTCTGCACTATAGTCTGGACTATAGTCTGGAATATAGTCTGTACTATAGTCTGGACTATACTCTGTACTATAGTCTGGAATATAGTCTGTACTATAATCTGGACTATAGTCTTTACTATAGTCTTGACTATAGTATATACTATAGTCTGGACTATAGTCTGTACTATAGTCTGGACTATAGGACATATCAAGGTCTGGACTGTAGAACATACTATAGTCTGGACTACAGAACTGACTTTAGCCTGGACTATCAAAAAGACTATAGTCTGGACTTTAGAAGTGACCATAATCTGGACTATAGAAGAGACTATAGTCTGAACTATCGAACAAACTATGGCCTAGACTATAGAACAGACTATAGTCTGGACTATAGAACAGACTATAGTCTGGACTATAGAACAGACTATAGCTTGGACTATAGGACAGACTATAGTCTGGACTATAGAACAGTTATAGTCTGGAAACATTGAACATACTATAGAAGAGACTATAGTCTGGAACCATTGAACCATTGAAGGTCTGACTTTCGCCTGAACTATCGAACAGACTATAGTCTGGACTTTAGAAATGACCATAATCTGGACTATAGAAGAGATTATAGTTTGAACTATAGAACAAACTATGGCCTAGACTATGGAACAGACTATAGTCTGGACTATAGGACAGACTATAGACCAGACTATAGTCTGCAACCAATGAACAGACTATAGAAGAGACTATAGTCTGGAACCATTGAAGGTCTGGACTGTAGAACATACTATAATCTGGAGACTATAGTCTGAACTATAGAACAAACTATGGTCTAGACTATAGAACAGACTATGGTCTGGACTATAGAACAGAATATAGTCTGGACTATAGAACAGACTATAGTCTGAATTATAGAACAGACTATAGTCTGGACTATAGAACAGCCTATAGTCTGGACTATAGAACAGCCTATAGTCTGGACTATAGAACAGACTATAGCCTGGACTATAGAACAGACTATAGTCTGGACTATAGAACAGACTATAGTCTGGACTATAGAATACAGTCTGGAGTATAGTACAGACTACAGTCTGGACTATAGAACAAACTATAGTCTGGATTATAGAACAGACTATAGTCTGGACTATAGAACAGACTATAGTCTGGACTGTAGAACGGAATTTAGTCTGGACTATAGAACAGACTATAGTCTGGTCTATAGAACACACTATAGGCTAGGCTAAAGAACAGACTATAGTCTGAACTATAGAGTCTGGACTATATAACAGACTATAGTCTGGACTATAGAACAGACTACAGTCTGGACTATAGAACAGACTATAGTGTGGACTATTGAATATACTATAGTCTGGACTGTAGAGTAGACTACAGTCTGGACTATAGAACAGACTATAGTCTGGACTATAGAACAGACTATAGTCTGGACTAGAGAACATACTACAGTCTGGACTAGAGAACAGACTATAGTCTGGACTATAGAACAGACTATATTCTGGACTATAGAACAGACTAATCTGGACTATAGAACAGACTATAGTCTGAACTAGAGAACATACTACATTCTGGACTAGACAACAGACTATAGTCTGGACTAGAGAACATACTATAGTCTGGAGTAGAGAACAGACTATAGTCTGAACTAGAGAACATACTACATTCTGGACTAGACAACAGACTATAGTCTGGACTAGAGAACATACTATAGTCTGGAGTAGAGAACATACTATAGACTGGACTAGAGAACAGACTACAGTCTTGACTATAGAACAGACTGAAGTGTAGTCCATAGAACAGACTATAGTCTGGACTATAGAACAGACTATAGTCTCGACTATAGTCTCGACTATAGAACAGACTATAGTCTCGACTATAGAACAGACTATAGTCTCGACTATAGAACAGACTATAGTCTTGATATAGAGCAGACTATAGTCTAGACTATAGAACAGACTATAGTCTAGACTATAGAACAGACTATAGTCTAGACTATAGAACAGACTATAGTCTAGACTACAGACGAGAACAGAATATTTTATGTTTGAGATACTGGATTTGCGAGAGACGCTTATAGTTCCGCTAAAACATATAATTTAAAAAAAAAATTATTGCATACTTTTAGGCAAACATATCTTTATATTAAAATAACTATTAGTTTCATATATCCAAATCATTTCAAATTTAAATCCTTGTACTAAATTTAATTCTCTATCATGTTAAATTGTACTTAAAGAATTATTTTTGCTCACAATTTGTGTGTGCAAAACTTTTTAATAAAATAGACTTACAGGCATATCAAATGTAAAGCAGGAATTTATATAAAATAAATTCATATAAAAAATATAGTATTTTTGTATTCTTCCAAGAATTATGTTTATTTTTAATACAACGGAATCATGCAAACCTAGAAACACATGTAATGCTATGGCAAAAGCTTGCATGTAGTATTAATGTGTCCTTTTTTGTTGTTGTTGTATAAAAACCCGGTATATATGCTTTACATTCTATAGCTAAATAAACAAATACAGTAAAGTATGGTAAGACACGCACGTCTTTACGTGCATGAATGTCATTTTATACATTTTTCTCGTGTTATTTCATTCTGTTCCCATATTTTAATACATTTCTTAGTATTCCACAGCCACAATGAGCCATAAAATTCCAAATGGAAAAATATGTAACAATATAAACCTAAGTAAGCATAATAATACAATACAACTCTTACAAATAATTGACAAGCCAAAACCAAGAAAATGTACGAGCAAAGTTTTTTCTGTTCTTTTCTCTCTAACAAAAGAATAATAAATTGCAAAACTCTTTAACAATACAAGACGAGAAATTTAAAAATGTTTAAGAAATATTTTTTTTTAATATTTTTCAAACAATCTAAACAATATCCAAACTAGGCCACAAAATTCATTTTCAATACAATTTTTATTTAGCCCTAATATAGGCTACACAATCTGTTGGAATTTTATTTTTCTATTGTTTGTGCGTTAGACCTAAAAATATGTTACCAAAAACATTGTTGTTTTGCAAAATAACAAAACAAAAAATATGTACAATTTAGTTTTGTTGTCCAACTACCTTTAACTGGGCTAAGAAAACATGTTCGACATATTTATTTTAAATGAAAATAATACACAGAACTAGTTCGACTACTGGTATACAGGAAAAAAATCTAGTTGTTTTCATTTTCAAAATAGCCTACTGGTAGGCAACAGAGAGAAAAATAAATAAAAATTAAATGAAAGTTGTGGAAGTTTTAGATTTAACAAATAAAAGTTTATACTTCATTAAAGACTGACTAAAATGAAAGTTTTCAATCAGTTTAATAAAACACTTAACGCAAAAACTTTAAATAATGTACTGAACTAGAACAGAACTAAAACAGAACTAGAACAGAACTAGAACAGAACTAGAACAGAACAGAACTAGAACAGAACTAGAACAGAACAGAACTAGAACAGAACTAGAACAGAACTAGAACAGAACTAGAACAGAACTAGAACAGAACTAGAACAGAACTAGAACAGAACTAGAACAGAACTAGAACAGAACTAGAACAGAACTAGAACAGAACTAGAACAGAACTAGAACAGAACTAGAACAGAACTAGAACAGAACTAGAACAGAACTAGAACAGAACTAGAACAGAACTAGAACAGAACTAGAACAGAACTAGAACAGAACTAGAACAGAACTAGAACAGAACTAGAACAGAACTAGAACAGAACTAGAACAGAACTAGAACAGAACTAGAACAGAACTAGAACAGAACTAGAACAGAACTAGAACAGAACTAGAACAGAACTAGAACAGAACTAGAACAGAACTAGAACATAACTAGAACGAACTAGAACATAACTAGAACAGAACTAGAACTAGAACTAGAAAGAACTAGAACTCAACTAGAACTCACTAGAACTCGAACTAGAACTGAACTAGAACTGAACTAGAACTGAACTAGAACTACTAGACTACTAGAACTGAACTAGAACTGAACTAGAACTGAACTAGAACTGAACTAGAACTGAACTAGAACTGAACTAGAACTGAACTAGAACTGAACTAGAACTGAACTAGAACTGAACTAGAACTGAACTAGAACTGAACTAGAACTGAACTAGAACTGAACTAGAACTGAACTAGAACTGAACTAGAACTGAACTAGAACTGAACTAGAACTGAACTAGAACTGAACTAGAACTGAACTAGAACTGAACTAGAACTGAACTAGAACTGAACTAGAACTGAACTAGAACTGAACTAGAACTGAACTAGAACTGAACTAGAACTGAACTAGAACTGAACTAGAACTGAACTAGAACTGAACTAGAACTGAACTAGAACTGAACTAGAACTGAACTAGAACTGAACTAGAACTGAACTAGAACAGAACTAGAACAGAACTAGAACAGAACTAGAACTGAACTAGAACTGAACTAGAACTAAACTAGAACTGAACTAAAACAAGAACTTATATAATTTTTATACCCTTCACCACCATCAGTGCTGATAGAGGGTATATACATATAAGTTTGTCGTTCCGTGTGTAACACCAAAAAATATTCATCTAAGACCCAACAAAGTATATATATTCTGGGTCCTTATGAAATTCTGAGTCGATTTAGCTATGTCCGTCTGTCTGACTGTGTAAAACACGCTCACGTTAAAACTAAGTAAAGGAAATCAACCAAATTCACCCAAAATATTTATTATTATCCTAAGCAGTTTGATATTGAAAATCAGCTGTATCGGTTCATATCGTTATGAGTAAAAATTTCAGACTACCTCGAAAAAAATTAAGTTTTTTTCCTAATTCTTTTGAAGTTTTCTCAGAAACTTATTATTTACTTAGGGCAGTGATCAATTATGTTCAAAATCTTTATAATCGATCCAATATTTCCCATAGCCCCCATACAAAGGTATATATTCCCGGAAATTAGTTCATCGGTAATAACTCAAATATAACGGTATCAACACAAAACTGTGTACATGCAAATATAATATGAACAGAAATCATGAATTCATAGATCTCAGTCGGTCCACAATTGGTCATAGCTCCCATATAAGATCCACTTCCGAAAATCACATAAACGCATATATTTCATTAAATTCTATAGCTATAAGGATAAAATTCGACTTGAATATATTTTGTGTACATATAAATCATTCTATCACTTTTTCTCCGGATCGGTCCATTATTGGTCATAGCTCCCATATAGGGCCAACTTTCGAAAATCATTTAAGAGCTCATATTTCATTGTCAAATAAATCTATCTTGATAAAATTCAACACAAATATGTTTAGTCTAAATATGAATCACTCTACGAAAATTTTTCCGGATAGGCCCATAATTGGTCGTAGCTTCCATATAAGGTCCACTTCCGAAAATCACTTAAACGCATATATTTCATTGAATTATAAAGCTATCGGGATAAAGTACGACTGGAATATGTTTTGTGAGAATATAGATCATTCTACCAAATTTTTCCGAATTGGTCCATATATAGCTCCTATATAAGGTCCACATCAAAAAAATCACTTAAAAGCACATTATGAAATAAAGATACATTGATAAATTTGTGTAAGGTCATAGCTAATATACATATAAAGTCCACTTCCGAAAATCACCTAAACGCACATATTTCACTAATTTATAAATCTATTTTGGCATATTAATCATTATACGAAATTTTTTCCTTATCGGTCGATAATTGGTCACAACTCCCATATAAGGACCATTTCCGAAAATTACTCAAATGCATATTGACAATCAAAGTTATTGGGATAAAATTCGACATAAATGTGTATTCATAAATCATTCTACGGAATTTTTTCCGGAACGGTCATAAGTTGTCTTACCTCCCATATAAGGTAATCACTTAATACCACTTAATTCGTTCGGAGGGTTAAATGATTATATCCGGATAAAATTCAAAATGAGTATGTTCTGTGTATAGATAAATCATTCTATTAAAATGTTTTCGAACTGGCCTATTAATATAAATTTTTCTGGACCTAATTAAAATTAGTTTGACATAAATGCATAAATGCTAGTTTCCTCAATACGGAAACAAAAATTTTGCCATGTTATCTAAAGATTAGATAATTAAATGGGTTTTAATAAAAAGTAGGTTGCTGGTGGAGGGTATTTAAGATTCGGCAAAGCCGAATATAGCGCTCTAACTTGTTTTAATTAAATTATTTTTTAATCCTGTTTGTCCTTTAACCACTAATGTCGAAACTTTTTAAATAAAGTATTAAATTTTTATGACATTTCTAGGTTTAAGGCTGCAAAAAAGCATTAAATTCACCAGTTAATGACTTAAAATAAAAAATCCTTAGATTGCTTTTGGTCTGTGACTAAATCAAACCCCTTTAATGTTTGCTTTTTAATGCCTAATACTATGCTTTGAGAAATCAAATACGAAATGTTAAGTTTTATATTTTAAATTTGACTGGTGCTTTTTGGTAAAGCGTATAAAATTTTATGTTTTATGTTCTCCATTTTAACGCTGGCTAATAAAAGAGAGCGGGAGAGTAATAAATGTTTTAATGAGCGTAAACTCTTAAAAGTATGCTTTAAATTTTAATTAAAATATAATCAATGGGTTAATTAAGTCATAAAAATGTTTGTAGAGCTCTTGTAGTCAAATAAATGAAATAAAATTTAAAGAGAAGGGAAGGAGTGATTTTTATCTAAATGTTTAAATTTATAACTTGTATAAATATAAAACTTTTGTTTTAGCCTTAAATTAGGCTATAGTTTGTTCATTTACAGCCTTGAAATATGTTTTAGTTTATGGATTTTTATTATTATTTTGGTAAATTTCTTTTTCCATTTACTTGATATATTACAGTTTTCTTAGCAATTATTTATATGTATTTTCTTGCTAGCAAAAAAAAACTAATCATATTAATTACTAACAATTTGTTGTCTTCAAAAACATTTTGTAATTAATTAATCCTTGTTGGCAAAATGGATATCTTACAGTATGAGTTAATTTTAGCTTTAATTATGTTGATTTATGGGCTAAGAATTAGGTAAATGTTAGAAGATAATATGAATGTTTGTTGGACTCCTTAAAGTAGGCAACATTTGTGAAAATATATTAAGTAATGTTTTGCAAAGCATACAGATAGAAAAAATTAATCTTAGGATAGTGATAAATATGCATAAATTTTAATTAAGGGGAAAGAAGAACTCAAGTTTTGCTGTTTTATTTACTACCCTTAAAAGAAGGCAATACTTTTCAAACTTAAATTACAAACCTGATTTGAATATATTAATGGTAAATAAAACAGAACTTCCACTAGAAGTGAAATAGAATGAACTACTTAGAACTGAACTAGAACTAGAATAGAACTGAACTAAAACTAAAACAGAACTGAGCTAGAACTGAGCTAGAACTGAACTAGAACTGAACTAGAACTGAACTAGAACTGAACTAGAACTGAACTAGAACTGAACAGAACTGAACTAGAACTGAACTAGAACTGAACTAGAACTGAACTAGAACTGAACTAGAACTGAACTAGAACTGAACTAGAACTGAACTAGAACTGAACTAGAACTGAACTAGAACTGAACTAGAACTGAACTAGAACTGAACTAGAACTGAACTAGAACTGAACTAGAACTGAACTAGAACTGAACTAGAACTAGAACTGAACTAGAACTGAACTAGAACTGAACTAGAACTGAACTAGAACTGAACTAGAACTGAACTAGAACTGAACTAGAACTGAACTAGAACTGAACTAGAACTGAACTAGAACTGAACTAGAACTGAACTAGAACTGAACTAGAACTGAACTAGAACTGAACTAGAACTGAACTAGAACTGAACTAGAACTGAACTAGAACTGAACTAGAACTGAACTAGAACTGAACTAGAACTGAACTAGAACTGAACTAGAACTGAACTAGAACTGAACTAGAACTGAACTAGAACTGAACTAGAACTGAACTAGAACTGAACTAGAACTGAACTGAACTAGAACTGAACTAGAACTGAACTAGAACTGAACTAGAACTGAACTAGAACTAGAACTAGAACTGAACTAGAACTGAACTAGAACTGAACTAGAACTGAACTAGAACTGAACTAGAACTGAACTAGAACTGAACTAGAACTGAACTAGAACTGAACTAGAACTGAACTAGAACTGAACTAGAACTGAACTAGAACTGAACTAGAACTGAACTAGAACTGAACTAGAACTGAACTAGAACTGAACTAGAACTGAACTAGAACTGAACTAGAACTGAACTAGAACTGAACTAGAACTGAACTAGAACTGAACTAGAACTGAACTAGAACTGAACTAGAACTGAACTAGAACTGAACTAGAACTGAACTAGAACTGAACTAGAACTGAACTAGAACTGAACTAGAACTGAACTAGAACTGAACTAGAACTGAACTAGAACTGAACTAGAACTGAACTAGAACTGAGAACTGAACTAGACTGAACTAGAACTGAACTAGACTACTAAAACTGAATTAGAACTGAACTAGAACTGAACTAGAACTGAACTAGAACTGAACTAGAACAGAACTAGAACTGAACTAGAACTGAACTAGAACTGAACTAGAACTGAACTAGAACTGAACTAGAACTGAACTAGAACTGAACTAGAACTGAACTAGAACTGAACTAGAACTGAACTAGAACTGAACTAGAACTGAACTAGAACTGAACTAGAACTGAACTAGAACTGAACTAGAACTGAACTAGAACTGAACTAGAACTGAACTAGAACTGAACTAGAACTGAACTAGAACTGAACTAGAACTGAACTAGAACTGAACTAGAACTGAAGTAGAACTAGAACTAGAATTGAACTAGAACTGAACTAGAACTGAACTAGAACTGAACTGAAACTAAACTAGAATCAAACGTGACTGAACCTTATCATGCATAAGTTGTCAAAAACTTTTCCTTTATAAACTCATTACAATCAATATTCAACATTTCCTCTGAACTGACATTAATTTCTTTTACTTACTTTATCTTCAATGAAGCTACAACTCAATCTAAAGATAACAAGAGACACTAGAAAAACTAAAACTACACAAAATTCACATACTCCCTCCTCAAGATAGTTATCACGCTTACGTTAGAAGAAAAAAAAAACTAAAGTATATTTTAGGGGGAACTACAAAAGCAACACGAATCTAAAGCATACTTTTACGTCTTATTCTCCTCTAGCACTCATAAATTCAAGATGCGTAGCAGTAGTAGTAGTAGTAGAAGAAGAAAATTTTGTTGGAGAAAAATATGCATACACATGTTGGAAGTTAATGTACGATAAAAATATCGACGTGGGTAGAGTAATGAAATCTAACACCAGCCTTAAAGTATCAGTGTTCTTAGGCCAGTACTTTGTGAAAACAGAGAGAAATAGAGGCAGAGAGTGTGAGAGTAGTAAAGAGGTGTGGTAGTCATCTAACATTCTTAATGTCCTTGAGCACGAACACATTTCGCACTTAAAGCTAAAATGGTATTTTCGTAACATAAGCATAAGGTTTGTCAGACCAAAAAAAAAAAAGAAGTGTTATGCCTGAGTTAAAGTACAACATAGCATAAAGAAGAAAGTACTTGAATTCCAGAAACATGCTCGTTAAGATACTCTTTACCCAGCAAAGGAGTAATCTTAAGTGGTGGAAGAGAAAAAATTTAAAGCAATTTGCGTAAAATTCAAAAATAAAACATAAATTTCGATAAATTTAACACCTAAAAGTAGGCTTTTTAAGAAATATTATTAAAACACCTTAAATTATACCTCAAAATAAATCGTATTAAAAACATGCTTACTAAACTGTATCACAAAATTATAGCATATTTTAAGGCAACCAGAAAAAAATATTTTCCTTATTGAAAATTTAAACAATCATCAACAAAAAAACTTTGTCTATAATTGATGACTTTCATAAATATAATTTTACCCTCCCCTTTTTAATGTCTCACTCTCTCTTCCCTTCCTCATACCATTCATTCTTTCAATTTTCTTAATTTCATTTTCTATTGCCTATATTCTGGAGCCACCAGCAACTGAAACAACTTAAATATATATTTCTATTTATCCTTCTCATACTGATTGAGTCTCTGTTGAGAAGAAGCGACTGTGAGAGTAGTACCTTTAAAAATTATTTCTTGTTGATTTCTTTGGGGGAAACACATGTCATGTCATGTCAAGGCAAGTCAAAACTGTCAGTGCTATTTGAGTTGTGACTTTGAAATTAATTTTTTTTGTGTCCTTGTTATTGCCATGCCACATTCTAGCAAACTTTTCTTCCCGAACTAAAAATACCTATTTATTTTTTCCATTTAAAAAGTCAGTTAACAAACAAAAAAGAAAGGCAATAGACACAAAAAGAACATCGAAAAGGTGGCAGGTTTAGCTGTTTTTTTTTAATATGCCTCTTTTTCAGGTGTGAATTGCTGAAGTTTTAAGCAAAAAACAGTCAACTTTTTTGTTTTAAAAACTCCCACTCATACTATAGTCCACATTATGGATTTCACTATAGACTAGAAAAAAGACTAGACTATAGACTAAGCTATAGACTAGACGATAGAGCAGTCTATAGACTAAACTATAGATCATACTATAGAACCGATTGTAGACCCGACTAGAATAAAAACTAGATTATAGACTACGCTATACACTTGGCTATAGGCGACACTATAAACCGGACTATAGACTAGACTATAGACTAGACTATAGACTAGACTATAGACTAGACTATAGACTAGACTATAGACTAGACTATAGACTAGACTATAGACTAGACTATAGACTAGACTATAGACTAGACTATAGACTAGACTATAGACTAGACTATAGACTAGACTATAGACTAGACTATAGACTAGACTATAGACTAGACTATAGACTAGAGTATAGACTAGACTATAGACTAGACTATAGACTAGAGTATAGACTAGACTATAGACTAGACTATAGACTAGACTATAGACTAGACTATAGACTAGACTATAGACTAGACTATAGACTAGACTATAGACTAGACTATAGACTAGACTATAGACTAGACTATAGACTAGACTAGACTAGACTATAGACTAGACTATAGACTAGACTATAGACTAGACTATAGACTAGACTATAGACTAGACTATAGACTAGACTATAGACTAGACTATAGACTAGACTATAGACTAGACTATAGACTAGACTAGACTATAGACTAGACTAGACTATAGACTAGACTATAGACTAGACTATAGACTAGACTATATACTAGACTATAGACTAGACTATAGACTAGACTATAGACTAGACTATAGACTAGACTATAGACTAGACTATAGACTAGACTATAGACTAGACTATAGACTAGACTATAGACTAGACTATAGACTAGACTATAGACTAGACTATAGACTAGACTATAGACTAGACTATAGACTAGACTATAGACTAGACTATAGACCT
Organism: Lucilia sericata; assembly: GCF_015586225.1. Taxonomy (NCBI): domain Eukaryota; kingdom Metazoa; phylum Arthropoda; class Insecta; order Diptera; family Calliphoridae; genus Lucilia; species Lucilia sericata. Next base: position 108,930 of record NW_023994603.1, on the reverse strand, counting down.
AGACTAATAGACTAGACTATAGACTAGGACTATAGACTAGACTCTAGACTAGCCTATAGACTAGACTATAGACTAGACTATCGACTAGCACTATGAGACTAGACTATCAGACTAGACTATAGAACTAGACTATAGACTTAGACTATAGACTAGACTATAGGGACTAGACTATAGCACTCAGACTATAGACTAGACTATCGACTAGACTATTAGACTAGACTATATACTAGACTATAGACTAGACTATAGGACTAGACTATAGCACTAGACTATAGACTAGACTATAGACTAGACTATAGACTAGATATAGACTAGACTATAGACTAGACTATAGACTAGACTATAGACTAGACTATAGACTAGACTATAGACTAGACTATAGACTAGACTTATAGACTAGACTATAGGACTAGACTATAGACTAGACCTATAGACTAGGACTATAGACTAGACTATAGACTAGGACTATAGATAGACTATAGACTAGACTATAGACTAGACTATAGACTAGACTATAGACTAGACTATAGACTAGACTATAGACTAGACTATAGACTAGACTAGACTAGACTAGACTAGACTATAGACTAGACTATAGACTAGACTATAGAGTTGACTATAGACTAGAATATAGAGTAGACTATAGAGTAGACTATAGACTAGAATATAGAGTAGACTATGGACTAAAATAAAGACTAGACTATAGACTAGACTATAGACTAGACTATAGACTAGACTATAGACTAGACTATAGACTAGACTATAGACTAGACTATAGACTAGACTATAGAGTAGACTATAGGCTAGACTATAGACTAGACTATAGACTAGACTATAGACTAGACTATAGACTAGACTATAGACTAGACTATAGACTAGACTATAGACTAGACTATAGACTAGACTGTAGTGCAGACTATAGTCCAGACTATATACTGGACAAAAGTCCAGACTATAGACTAGACTGTAGTGCAGACTATAGCCCAAGCTATAGACTAGACTAAGGTGCATAATATATACTAGACTATAGCCTAGACTATAGACTAGACTATAGGCTAGACTATAGTCCAGACTTTAGAATATTCCATAATCTGGACTATTATTTTTCTGTTATCTCCATTTACATTTCATGCCTAAATGTAGGCAATCTTTTTTAACTCTTGCTCTTAATATTTGTTCCCTTTAAACTGAAACTTTATACTTTGTGCTTAATGTTGATGCAAATAAATTACAATTCAATTGTAACAAAATAAATATTTTAATGTACATTATAATTTTGGTATCGAATTGAAGGTCCTACTTTTCCTCTAACAAAAAAAAAAAAAACAACAACAAATGACTTTCTAACAGTTAAGTGAAATTTAAGTCACGTAAATATTAGATTTTTTTGTTTGCAAAACATCTATAGATTGTTTTTTCGCAACTATTTTTTTTTTATTTGGAGAAAATAATCATACACAACTTTTCTCAAGTTTTTGAATTTTGTTTTTTTTTTTTTGGCTGTCTTAAAACAACTTTTGCTTTCATTTTGCCCAGGGGAATACTCCACAGAAAACTAAAGCTGCTTTAGAAAAAAATTCCTACAATATAGACATTATTCTTCGAACAGGCTTTGGCAAAACATACGAATGAATGTAATTTTTTCTTTTTAGCAAATTTTTATTATTTTTGCCAAATATTTGTGGGGGAAAAATAATACAAAACTTTGTGCTAAAATAACTTTTTTCAAAAAAAGATTGTCGTAAATAAAAAATTGTTGTTTTATTTAGATTATGGTACTAAGTTACAAGTTAAAGAAAGAAGATGAAGAAAAAAAAAACACAAGAACTTGAAGTTTATTTGTTACTAAACAAGTAGGTTTTCTTTAAAATATATAAATAACAAAAAGTAACAAACAAACAAAAAAAGACAAGCATACTTTAAGGCAGAAGCTTAGTTACAAAAATAAAGTTTTTCAAACATATAAAACAACAAGAAAGTAATAAAAAAAAAACAACTAAACACAAACAATGCTTAAAGTCTATAAAGTTTAAAACAAATCAAAGGAATTTTTCATGTTTCTTTAAAAAGATAAACAACTTAAAAATTTTGTAAAGCCTACTTAAAGGCTAAACAAATTATTGAAGAAATAAAAATGAACAAAAATTAAGAAGTCTATTAAATAAACAGCTAAAATCAGCTAAATTAACTTCTAGACTAAAAACATGAAGTTTCAATAAATAAAGCCTAAAATTAGGCAACAGTTTTTTTATTTTTAAAACGCCTCAAAAACTACCATTAAAAAGCTTTAATTTCTTTTTAAACTTAACAATTTCCTCCTAAAGTTTTGTAATTACAAACTAAAAGCATCTTTTTAATTTTATCGTTTTGTAATTTTCTTCGAATTTTCCTTTGCACTTTTTTATTACAAATGTGTCGAGCAAATTGCCATTTCTTAGAATTTTTATTTATAGCTCATAAATTATTTATAAAAATCATTGTTTTTTTTTTTCTTGTAAAAAACAAAATAATAAAAATACCTAATAAAATATAAACTAGATAAAATTAGTCCTTAAGTTGTCAACAATTGAATTTTAATCTATTGTATGACACAAAAAAATTACATAGTTATTTACTGTTGCCTATTTTAAGGAAATTTTTTTTAACATAATTGAATTATTCATACAGCTGGTACCTTTTTTGAGTATTCAAATTTAGGCATAAGAATAAAATTTTCTCTAAAATCAATAAAAAATTGTTTAAATAATAATATAATAACAAATCTAAAAGTAGGCTACAGTTGTAATACAAGACTACGCCATGTCAAATGGAACTAGAACATAACTAGAGCAGAACTAGAACAGAAGTAGAATGAACTAGAACTGAACTTAGAACTGAACTAGAACTGAACTAGAACTGAACATAGAACTGAAACTAGAAACTGAACTAGAACTGAAATGAACTAGAACTGAACTAGAACTGAACTAGAACTGAACTAGAACATGAACTAGAACTGAATAGGAACTGAACTAGAACTGAAACTAGAACTGACCTAGAACTAGAACTTGAACTCGAACTTAGAACTAGAACTCGAACTAGAAAACTAGAACTGAACTAGAACTGAACTAGAACTGAACTAGAACTGAACTAGAACTGAACTAGAACTGAACTAGAACTGAACTAGAACTGAACTAGAACTGAACTAAAACTGAACTAGAACTGAACTAGAACTGAACTAGAACTGAACTAGAACTGAACTAGAACTGAACTAGAACTGAACTAGAACTGAACTAGAACTGAACTAGAACTGAACTAGAAGAACTAGAACTGAACTAGAACTGAACTAGAACAGAACTAGAACTGAACTAGAACTGAACTAGAACTGAACTAGAACTGAACTAGAACTGAACTAGAACTGAACTAGAACTGAACTAGAACTGAACTAGAACTGAACTAGAACTGAACTAGAACTGAACTAGAACTGAACTAGAACTGAACTAGAACTGAACTAGAACTGAACTAGAACTAAACTAGAACTGAACTAGAACTGAACTAAACTGAACTAGAACTGAACTAGAACTGAACTAGAACTGAACTAGGAACTAGAACTGAACTAGAACTGACACCTAGAACTGAACTAGAACTGAACTAGAACTGAACTAGAACTGAACTAGAACTGAAATAGAACTGAACTAGAACTGAACTAGAACTGAACTAGAACTGAACTAGAACTGAAACTAGAACTGAACTAGAACTGAACTAGAACTGAACTAGAACTGAACTAGAACTGAACTAGAACTGAACTAGACTGAACTAGAACTGAACTAGAACTGAACTAGAACTGAACTAGAACTGGACTAGAACTGAACTAGAACTGAACTAGAACTGAACTAGAACTGAACTAGAACTGAACTAGAACTGAACTAGAACTGAAACTAGACTGAACTAGAACTGACGGAACTAGACAGAACTAGAACTGAACAGAACTGAACTAGAACTGAAACTAGAACTGAACTATAACTGAACGACTAGAACTGAACTAGAACTGAACTAGAACTGAACTAGAACTGAACTAGAACTGACTAGAACTGAACTAGAACTGAACTAGAAACTGAACTAGAACTGAACTCGAACTGACCTAGACACTGAACTGAACTGAACTGAAACTGAACTAGAACTGAACTAGAACTGAACTGAACTAGAACTGAACTAGAACTGAACTAAACTGAACTAGAACTGAACTAGAACTGAACTAGAACTGAACTAGAACTGAACTAGAACTGAACTAGAACTGAACTAGAACTGAACTAGAACTGAACTAGAACTGAACTAGAACTGAACTAGAACTGAACTAGAACTGAACTAGAACTGAACTAGAACTGAACTAGAACTGAACTAGAACTGAACTAGAACTGAACTAGAACTGAACTAGAACTGAACTAGAACTGAACTAGAACTGAACTAGAACTGAACTAGAACTGAACTAGAACTGAACTAGAACTGAACTAGAACTGAACTAGAACTGAACAAGAACTGACTATAGCCGAAGCTATAGACTAGACTATTTTAAAAACTATAGACTGGACTCAGCTAATAGTCAAGCCTAATATAAAGTTAAACTAATACAAATATACAGTGTTTTTGTTAATTTTATTATTATTTATTATTTGCTAAATAAAACCCCAAATTAATGTGTTGAAATTATTGCGGAATTTATATGTATAATTTTTGGTTTAAATTTATTTTTTTAGCTTTTTCCAAATAAGACCATATTAAACAGCCTCTAATATGAATGTGTTTTCATATAATTGGAAAAAAAATTGATTATTTTCTCTATAGATTATTTATTGAGGTTTTTAATTAATGTTATGCAATGTTTGTGTTTATGTATTGATTTAGTATTAGTATATTTAAATAAATCAAAATGTAATTTTTATAAAATTATTTTAAAAAAGCTAAAATAATTATGGTTTTAAATTATAAATAAATATATTTGAAAAGAAAGCCTAAAATGAGGCAACATAATTTGTATTTGGCAAATATATTGAGAAGCAGTTTTGTTAATATTTCAAAAGTTTATTTTTTTCCTTTCCTGAAGCATAAATTTGAAATTTGTTTAAATTTATACTAAAAACTTTCGGCAGTTTGGTGAGACATTTTAAACTTTGGTAATTTTAACAAAAGATTTACAACTGTAAATTATTATTGCATACTTTTATACAAAAAAAATTGCCATTTTTTTGTATGTGTATTACGTTTGCATAAATATTAGCCATAGTAGTTAGTTATAAACTGTAAATACAACTTTCAAATAGTTCATTTCTAAAGAATCCTGGAAAAAACAATTAAAGTTTGCTAAAGTTTTTTGCAGACGCAAAAAAATACGAAAAATTCTTTTCGGGCGTAGAAGTTCAAGAAATTGTTACAGTCATCATTACCATTTCGTTTACTCCAAACGAAAAAAGAACATAAAATTACTTTTCTCCATAAAAAAAGAAGAAAAAACTAAAAGAAAAAGTAGCTAAAGCAACAAACTACTGAAATGAGAAAAAGTTTTTCCATTTTCCTTATTTTCAATGAGACCAATACTTTTTTTCCTTTAGCTTGGCATCAGTTTTTCAGTTGTTGTAAATTGTCCATGGTGTTGAATATTACTCGGAGTGTTTCTAACCAATGTTCTTTGGTTACAGCGGTATTTGTGGTTGTAAAAATGGTCGAAATTTTCTTGGCAACAACTAGCCAAATTAATTTATTTATTACTCTACCATTTCTCAAAATAATATGCAACCGCATACAGTGGCGAAAATAAACAAAATGGCATAAAGTACAAAAAAAAAAATACCAAGAAAATCTCTTTCCAAAACAGTCTGTCCTTGCAGGAGTGTAGTGTGGTGACTGGTGCTAAAAACTTTATTTAATGTTTATTTCTTTGAAGCAATACTATGGCCGAATGGTTAAAGTTTTTGTTTATTATTTTGGTAAATGGTTTATGAGGTTTAAGGCAACAGGAAAAGGGGGTAAAAATTGGCTAAAGAAAAGTGTCGTTATTGGCTAAGCAATTTAATTTACAGCAAAAACCCTAATGGTAAAATGGATTGTAATAAATAAATTTGTGTTATAAACATATTTAGATCGTTTGGACAAATAATACACATAATTTATTCTAGTTCAATTCTGGTTCAGTTCTAGTTCAGTTCTAGTTCAGTTCTAGTTCAGTTCTAGTTCAGTTCTAGTTCAGTTCTAGTTCAGTTCTAGTTCAGTTCTAGTTCAGTTCTAGTTCAGTTCTAGTTCAGTTCTAGTTCAGTTCTAGTTCAGTTCTAGTTCAGTTCTAGTTCAGTTCTAGTTCAGTTCTAGTTCAGTTCTAGTTCAGTTCTAGTCAGTTCTAGTTCAGTTCTAGTTCAGTTCTAGTTCAGTTCTAGTTCAGTTCTAGTTCAGTTCTAGTTCAGTTCTAGTTCAGTTCTAGTTCAGTTCTAGTTCAGTTCTAGTTCAGTTCTAGTTCAGTTCTAGTTCAGTTCTAGTTCAGTTCTAGTTCAGTTCTAGTTCAGTTCTAGTTCAGTTCTAGTTCAGTTCTAGTTCAGTTCTAGTTCAGTTCTAGTTCAGTTCTAGTTCAGTTCTAGTTCAGTTCTAGTTCAGTTCTAGTTCAGTTCTAGTTCAGTTCTAGTTCAGTTCTAGTTCAGTTCTAGTTCAGTTCTAGTTTCAGTTCTAGTTCAGTTCTCAGTGCAGTTCTAGTTCAGTTCTAGTTCAGTTCTAGCTGCTGTTCTAGTTCAGTTCTAGTTCAGTTCTAGTTCAGTCTAGTTCAGTTCTAGTTCAGTTCTAGTTCTGTTCTAGTTCGTTCTAGTTCTGTTCTAGTTCTTTTCTAGTTTCTGTTTCTAGTTCTGGTTCTAGTTCTGTTCTAGTTCTGTCTAGGTTCTAGTTCGTTCTAGTTCTGTTTTAGTTCTGTTCTAGTTCTGTACTAGTTCTGTTCTAGTTCGGTTCTAGTTCTGTTTCTAGTCTGTTCTAGTTCTGTTCTAGTTCTGTTCTAGTTCTGTTCTATTTCTGTTCTAGTTTTTCTAGTTTCTGTTCTAGTTCTGTTCTAGTTCTGTTTCTAGTTCTGTCTAGTGTCTGTTCTAGTTCTGTTCTAGTTCTGTTCTAGTTCTGTTCTAGTCTGTTTCTAGTTCTGTTCAGTGTTCTAGTTCTGTTCTACGTCTGTTCTGTTCTAGTTCTGTTCTAGTTCTGTTCTAGTTCTGTTCTAGTTCTGTTCTAGTTCTGTCTAGTTTCTGTTCTAGTTCTGTTCTAGTTCTGTTCTAGTTCTGTTCTAGTTCTGTTCTAGTTCTGTTCTAGTTCTGTTCTAGTTCTGTTCTAGTTCTGTTTCTAGTTCTGTTCTAGTTCTGTTCTAGTTCTGTTCTAGTTTCTGTTCTAGTTCTGTTCTAGTTCTGTTCTAGTTCTGTTCTAGTTTCTGTTCTAGTTCTGTTCTAGTTCTGTTTTAGTTCTGTTTTAGTTCTGTTTAGTTTTGTTCTAGTTCTGTTTTAGTTCTGTTTATTTCTGTTTAGTTCTGTTTCTAGTTCTGTTCTAGTTCTGTTCTGTTCTAGTTCTGTTCTAGTTCTGTTCTAGTTCTGTTCTAGTTCTGTTCTAGTTCTGTTCTAGTTCTGTTCTAGTTCTGTTCTAGTTCTGTTCTAGTTCTGTTCTAGTTCTGTTCTAGTTCTGTTCTAGTACTGTTCTAGTTCTGTTCTAGTTCTGTTCTAGTTCTGTTCTAGTTCTGTTATAGTTCTGTTATAGTTCTGTTCTAGTTCTGTTCTAGTTCTGTTCTAGTTCTGTTCTAGTTCTGTTCCAGTTCTGTTCTAGTTCTGTTCTAGTTCTGTTCTAGTTCTGTTCTAGTTCTGTTCTAGTTCTGTTCTAGTTCTAGTTCTGTTCTAGTTCTGTTCTAGTTCTGTTCTAGTTCTAGTTCTGTTCTAGTTCTGTTCTAGTTCTAGTTCTGTTCTAGTTCTGTTCTAGTTCTGTTCTAGTTATGTTGTAGTTCTAGTATATTCTATAATATAATCTATAATCTGGTCTATAGTCTAGTCTTTAGTCAGGTCTATAGTCTAGTCTTTAGTCAGGTCTTAAGTCTAGTCTTTAGTCTGGTCTAAAGTCTAGTCTTTAGTCTGATCTAAAGGTCCCGTCTACAGTTGTGTCTATTGTCTAGCCTATACTCTACAGTTTAGTTTTTAGTACAATCAATTCTCTAGTTTGGTATATAGAAATTTTTTGTTAATTTTGTTTTTCTATTTGTCAAATATCCCTTTGGTGTATGCAAATTTTAAATAAATATTATTAATTTAATATGATACATAATATTCCATTATTTTAAACTAAATATGTACTTTAATTCACATGCATAAAATATTCCACCCACTAAGTTATGCAGTACTTTTTATACATACATATGTATGTATATTGTTTGTCCACTTTTAGGCGTTCTGTTAATTTAAATTGTTTGGTTTGGTAACAAAAATTGCCATTTACACAATAATTTCAAAAATTTAAATTATTATTAAATATTTGTAGTTTTTGTTGCGCCTTCTCTTGCTTAACAAATTGTGTTTATATTTTTGTAATTAGATTATGGAAAAAAATTGTAGATTTTTTTCATCACTGGCTTTTATGCAAATAACTAATTTAATTAGTTTAAAATTAATACTTAACAATGAATAAAATTAAAATAAATTATATATGTATGTATGTGTGTGGAATAGTTGTTGTTATTTGCTACAAATATTATTAAATATATATAGAAATGAAAACTACATATGTAAATAAATTAAATTAAATTAAATCAAATAATAAATGTAATTTTTTTGTTAAGTACCAAAATGATATTTTTACAATAATAGAGCGTGAAAAATTTTATACAATTAAAAATTATATATTTATGTCTATTTGAACATTGATATTTGTTTTTTGTTTTGTAAACAATTTGTTGAGATTTCATTAGTGTTTTAAATAGAGATTAGTAATTATTAGTAATTTAAATTATACTACACTAAAACCGCAATTGTTTATGGAATATTAATATAGAATAAAACAAATTTAAGCAAATTTAATTGCGGAGATTTATGACAAAAGTAGGCTTATTGTGTCATTTTTAAAAATTGCCTAAAAGTAGGCTTTAAAAACTTTGCAACTAACTTTAGCTGGTAAGGGTTTTAAATAATTTTTTATTTAACAATTATTCGGCACAATTTTTCATTGTTATTCTTTAAATTTTTAATAACTCTTTGATTTGTATGTTTAGTATTGTAGCATAGCTTTAGGCTTAGGATGTTTTATAATTAAAAATATGTTTGTATTTCTTTTAATAAAACACATTAAAACATAGTTTTGGGCTAAAGCAATTTTATAAATATAATACTAAATCTGAAGCATATTTAAGTCTAGTCTATAGTCTAGTCTATAGTCTAGTCTATAGTCTAGCCTATAGTCTAGCCTATAGTCTACCCTATAGTCTAGTCTATAGCCTAGCCTATAATCTAGCCTATAATCTAGTCTATAGTCTAGTCTATAGTCTAGTCTATAGTCTAATCTATAGTCTAGTCTATAGCCTAGTCTATAGTCTAGTCTATAGTCTGGTCTATAGTCTGGTCTATAGTCTAGTCTATAATCTAGTCTATAGTCTAACCTATAGTCTAGTCTAGTCTAGTCTAGTCTCTAGTCTATAGTCTAGTCTATAGTCTAGTCTATAGTCTAGTCTATAGTCTAGTCTATAGTCTAGTCTATAGTCTAGTCTATAGTCTAGTCTATAGTCTAACCTATAGTCTAGTCTATAGTCTAGTCTATAGTCTAGTCTATAGTCTAGTCTATAGTCTAGTCTATAGTCTAGTCTATAGTCTAGTCTATAGTCTAGTCTATAGTCTAGTCTATAGTCTAGTCTATAGTCTAGTCTATAGTCTAGTCTATAGTCTAGTCTATAGTCTAGTCTATAGTCTAGTCTATAGTCTAGTCTATAGTCTAGTCTATAGTCTAGTCTATAGTCTAGTCTATAGTCTAGTCTATAGTCTAGTCTATCTCTAGTCTATAGTCTAGTCTATAGTCTAGTCTATAGTCTAGTCTATAGTCTAGTCTATAGTCTAGTCTATAGTCTAGTCTATAGTCTAGTCTATAGTCTAGTCTATAGTCTAGTCTATAGTCTAGTCTATAGTCTAGTCTATAGTCTAGTCTATAGTCTAGTCTATAGTCTAGTCTATAGTCTAGTCTATAGTCTAGTCTATAGTCTAGTCTATAGTCTAGTCTATAGTCTAGTCTATAGTCTAGTCTATAGTCTAGTCTATAGTCTAGTCTATAGTCTAGTCTATAGTCTAGTCTATAGTCTAGTCTATAGTCTAGTCTATAGTCTAGTCTATAGTCTAGTCTATAGTCTAGTCTATAGTCTAGTCTATAGTCTAGTCTATAGTCTAGTCTATAGTCTAGTCTATAGTCTAGTCTATAGTCTAGTCTATAGTCTAGTCTATAGTCTAGTCTATAGTCTAGTCTATAGTCTAGTCTATAGTCTAGTCTATAGTCTAGTCTATAGTCTAGTCTATAGTCTAGTCTATAGTCTAGTCTATAGTCTAGTCTATAGTCTAGTCTATAGTCTAGTCTATAGTCTAGTCTATAGTCTAGTCTATAGTCTAGTCTATAGTCTAGTCTATAGTCTAGTCTATAGTCTAGTCTATAGTCTAGTCTATAGTCTATAGTAGTCTATAGTCTAGTCTATAGTCTAGTATAGTCTAGTCTATAGTCTAGTCTATAGTCTAGTCTATAGTCTAGTCTATAGTCTAGTCTATAGTCTAGTCTATAGTCTAGTCTATAGTCTAGTCTATAGTCTAGTCTATAGTCTAGTCTATAGTCTAGTCTATAGTCTAGTCTATAGTCTAGTCTATAGTCTAGTCTATAGTCTAGTCTATAGTCTAGTCTATAGTCTAGTCTATAGTCTAGTCTATAGTCTAGTCTATGGTCTAGTCTATAGTCTAGTCTATAGTCTAGTCTATAGTCTAGTCTATAGTCTAGTCTATAGTCTAGTCTATAGTCTATAGTCTAGTCTATAGTCTAGTCTATAGTCTAGTCTATAGTCTAGTCTATAGTCTAGTCTATAGTCTAGTCTATAGTCTAGTCTAGTCTATAGTCTAGTCTAGTCTATAGTCTAGTCTAGTCTATAGTCTAGTCTAGTCTATAGTCTAGTCTAGTCTATAGTCTAGTCTAGTCTATAGTCTAGTCTAGTCTATAGTCTAGTCTAGTCTATAGTCTAGTCTAGTCTATAGTCTAGTCTAGTCTATAGTCTAGTCTATAGTCTAGTCTATAGTCTAGTCTATAGTCTAGTCTATAGTCTAATCTAGTCTATAGTGTAGTCTATAGTGTAGTCTATAGTGTAGTCTATAGTGTAGTCTATAGTGTAGTCTATAGTCTAGTCTACAGTCTAGTCTTTATTTTAGTCTATAGTCTACTCTATATTCTAGTCTATAGGCTAGTCTATAGCCTAGTCTTTATTTTAGTCTATAGTCTACTCTATATTCTAGTCTATAGGCTAGTCTATAGCCTAGTCTATAGTCTAGTCTATAGTCTAGTCTATAGTCTAGTCTATAGTCTAGTCTATAGTCTAGTCTATAGTCTAGTCTAGTCTATAGTTTAGTCTATATTTTAGTCCATAATTTTGTCTATATTTAGTCTATAACTAGATTAGTCTATAGTTTAGTCTATATTCTAGTCTAGTCTATAGAAGGAGCCACTCTCTTGTAGTAATGAAAAATTCTTTCCCTCCGTAACATATACTCTTTTTGTATCATACACCCTAAAACTAGGCAATATTTTTTTCACGTTTAAAGCAACAATATTGCTCTAGTTTAGTTCATAAGTTACGTAAATATTTTAAAAAAAGCTTTTAGATGAAAAAGTAATAAGAAAAAATTAAACTTACCTCTTTTTTGTAGTTGTTGTATCGATGAAGATGGTGAAGGTGAACAATGAACAAAGGCCAATGATGAAATTGCTATCCATAACCAAAGGCAAAATATCCAGGAGTATGATGTCGCTGATGATGTTACAGATGATGCTGATGATGACAACAACCAACAGTTATTTCGTTTCTGCTTACGTTTAATAGCATTTTTACAACAAATTCTACTATTTTTACTACTAAAAGTATTAATGTTATTGTTGTTGGTGCTGTTGCTGCTACAACTAGTTTCGTTGTCAATAAGAATGTTGTTATTAAGTGTAGTTAGTTTACTATGATGTTGCTGTTGATGTTTACTGGGTTTATATGCAACTGCTGCTACTGATGCTGTTATGATATTTCTTTTATTTTTCATACACTTGCTATTTGCAATTGTGGCAACTTTTGTTATACTTTTTGTATTTGTTGCATGTTTTTTATTGTTGTTATTATTATGTTGTTGATGTTTTGTTTGTGCTGCTACTGTCTTGTTGGCATTAAATTGTATTTGTTGTTGACTTCGTGGCCATAAATTTGTAGTTGTAGTTGTTGATGATAATGAAGATTTTGTTGATTTTTTAGTAGACATTATTGTAGTTAAAGGTAAAGGCAACATTGTTGCTGTGATAAAACTATCAATTTTTTCAAAGTGATTTTATGGAATTTTTACTTTAAAATATTTTTTTCTAAAATTTTCTTTAAAATTTTCACTTTTCACTTGATTTTTTTTTAGATTTGTAGCACTTTTATCTGTAAAAACACGAAAATAATTTTTAAACAAAATTAAAGATAAAGTTGAGTTATTGAGAAAACAGCCTTAAAGTATGCAACAAATTTGAAATTTTTTTAAAACACCTTAAATTATGCTACAAACGAACACGTTTTTCTATAAAAACAAGAGAGAAAAGAATACAAGCTTCTATAGGATAGAGTGTTCTAAAGAACACACTTTTCTATAAGACAATATTCTTCTCACTTTTCTATAGCAAACGATTTTTCTTAAGAATACTATTTTCTATAGGAAAAGATTATTCTAAGAAGGCACTTTCCTATAGGAAAAGATTCTTCTTAAGAAGACACTTTTCTATAGAAAAAGATTCTTCTTAAGAAGACACTTTTCTATAGAAAAAGATTCTTCTTAAGAAGACACTTTTCTATAGAAAAAGATTCTTCTTAAGAAGACACTTTTCTATAGAAAAAAATTCTTCTTAAGAAGACACTTTTCTATAGAAAAAGATTCTTCTTAAGAAGACACTTTTCTTTAGGAAATGTTGCTCTGAAGAAGACACTTTTCCACAAGAAAAGATTCTTCTTAAAAAGACACTTTTCTATAGAAATTCTTCTTAAGAATACAATTTTCCATAGGAATTCTTCTTAAGAATACACTTTTCTATAGGAAAATATTCCTCTTAAGAAAACACTTTTCTATAGGAAAAGATTCTTCTTAAGAAGATACATTTCTATAAGAAAATATTCTGCTTTCTTTAGAAAAAGTTTTATGAAAATTCTTCTTAAGAAAACGCTTTTTCCTATTTTTACTTAAATTTCGATTTTTCCGTAAAAAATCTGTATACGATTAATCGGATAATTTTAAGCGATTACTCGGATACTTTTAATTAAATCTCTAAAAATGATTTTTTTTCACTAAAATTAAAATGTTTGATAAAAAATTTTGTTGTTTTTACTAAAAATCTGAATACGATTAATCGGATAATTTTAATCGATTATTCGAATAATATTAATTGAAAGTATTTTTACACATTTTTTAGTCACTAAAGGAAAACATAACCAATGTTTAGAGATTTTTTAACTTTTTTATTCGATTATTCGGATAATTTTAATCGATTACTCGAATAATTTTAATCAAACGAATATTTACACATTATTTTAAAAATGAAAAGATATTTCAAATGTTTTTGACAATTTCGGGAAATATTTTAAACGAATAATCGGATAATTTTAATCGATTATTCGTATAATTTTAATCGATTACTCGAATAATTTTAATCAAACGAATATTTACACATTATTTTAAAAATTAAAAGATATTTCAAATGTTTTTGACAATTTTTGGAAATATTTTAAACGAACGATTGGATAATTTTTATCGATTATTCGGATAATTTTAATCGATTACTCGAATAATTTTAATCGAACGAATTTTTACACATAATTTGAAAAATTAAAAGACATTTTCAAATGTTTTTGACAATTTCGGGAAATATTTTTAACGAACAATCTGATAATTTTAATCGATTATTCGGATAATTTTAATTGAATAAACGAATAAATTTAAATGAAAAGATTTTTATACATTTTTAATTTTTTAAAGCAATTTGCCATTGATTTACATGATTTTGCAACTATTTTTATTCGATTAATTTTAATCGATTATTCGAATAATTTTAAACAACCAAATTTTTACAATTGTTTTCTTGTTTCTAAAGGAAACTCCAATTGTTTTTGTTGTATAAACAAATATTTCTAACCGATTAATCGAATAACATTAATCGATTATTCGAATAATTTTAATCGTCCAAATTTTTGCATATTTTTTTATTTCTTAAAGAAAATTTTATTGCTTTTAAAAAGTTTTTGAATATTTTTTATCGATTAATCTCACATCTTTCGCCGATTATTCGAATAATTTTAATCATAAAAAAATTTTCACTGTCTTTTTATCATTGAATGAAAATTCACTTGAATTGAAATGCACATTTAGGGAAAAGAAAAATTGGATTGCTTTTTAGGATTTCTGGAGTATTTTTATAACGATTAATGGCACAACTGTCACTTATTATTCGGATAATTTTAATCGTAAGATTAAAATTTTTATTATTGAAAGAAACTTTAGTTGATTTTAATGAAAAGATAATTTCATTGTTTTTAAGAATATTCGAAACATTTTTAATCGATTAATTAACTTTCACCGATTATTCGAATAATTTTAATCGTTAGAAATTTTTTCACAACTTTCTTAACATTGAAAAGAAATTCAATTGATATCAACGATTTGGAAATAAATTGTAAAGGATATATCGAATAATTTTACAATTTCCAACGATTATTCGATTAATCGAATAATTTTATGCGATTATTCGTTTGCTTTTAACCGATTAATTGAATGTTGTTTTTAATTTTCTTATTAGTAAAAGAAAACTCATTTGTTTTTTGACGATTTTTGGAATAATTTTTAAACGATTAATCGTACTATTTCAAACGATTAATCGTACTATTTCGGAAGATTATTCGATTACTTTTTAAAAAAGTATTTGTAAAAAATTTTTAAATTCTTTAAAATTTATCATTTTTGATTATTATTGATTTTGTTTAAATGATTAATTGAATAATTTTAAGCGATTATTCGAATAATTTTAATCGATTATTCGAAAAATTTTAATCGAACAATTTTTTTTCCTTTTTCTTTTTATTTAATGAAGATCTTATTGTTTATGAAGATTTTTGCATTATTTTAGACGATTATTCGTACAATTTTAAACGATTATTCGATTACTTTTTAGAAATTATTCTTAGAAATTTTTATAATTTTTAAAATTTATTATTTTTGATTATTATAGATTTTGTTTAAATGATTAATGGAATAATTTTAGGCGATTATTCGATTCTATTTTAATCGATTATTCGAGTAATTTTAATCGAACATTTTTTCCCCATTTTCGTATTATTAAATGAAAACTCAATTATTTTTGACGATTTTTGGAATATTTCAGACGATTAATCGTACAATTTTGAACGATTACTCGATTACATTTTTATAATTTATTCATAAAAATTGTATAATTTAAGTTTAAGTTAACAATTTTTAAAATTGATAATTTTTGATTATTATAGATTTTGTTCATATGATTAATTATTATTAAATGAAAACTCAATTGTTTTTTAACGATTTTTGGATTATTTTAGATGATTATTCGAACAATTTCAAACGATTATTCGATTACTTTGTGAAAATTATTCATAAAAATGTTTATGATTTTGTTTAAGTTTTTAAAATTGATCATTTTTGATTATTTTAGATTTTGTTTAAATGATTGATCGAATAATTTTGAGCGATTATTCGATTCGATTTTAACCGAATAATTTTAATCGAAATTTTTCCCATTTTTTTTTTTATTATTAAATAGAATTGTAATTGTTTTTAATAATTTTTGGAATATTTTAGACGATTAATCGTGTAAATTCGAACGATTAATCGATTATTTTACTAATATTTTACATAAAAACTTCTAAAGTAATTTAATTGTTTTAAATTTTTCAATTTTTTTAATTGTTAAACGAACATTTTGAAACGATTAATCGAATATTTTTCAACAATTATTCGAATAATTTTTAATCGCTCGATTTTTTTAATTTTTCTCATTATTAAAAGAAAATTAAAAAATTTTTCAAAATTTTTGGAATAATTTTAAACGATTAATCGTAATATTTCGAACGATTAATCGATGATTTTTAAAAAATTTTACCAAAAAAATTGCAATATTTTTAATTTTTCACAATAAATTTCAAATTTGTTTAATTATTAAACGAATCTTTTTAACGTTTAATCGAATAATTTTAATCGATTATTCGAATAATTTTCAACGAATTTTTGGATTTTGGATTTTTATATATTTTTAAACGTTTAATCGGTTAAGTGTGTTAGATTATTCGATTATTTTTCCACTTCGTATAAAATTAAAGGAAAATCAAATTCACTTTAAGGCTGTTTATTGAAATTTCCTTTTTAAGCACCTTTTTTTATTCACTTTTTTAAAATTTTTCTTAATTTTAAGAAAATTTTCATTTTATTTTTATTATTTTTCTATAATTTTTCTTTCAAATTTTTTTTTTAAATTTTCAATATTTTCAAACTTTATAAATTTCTTTTTATTTCATTTTATTTTTATAATTTTCGTTTTATTTAGAGATTTACAATTGCTTTACGTTTTATTAAATTAATACGTAAATAACCAAACCACCGTTACGTTACGTGTTTAACCGACGAAAGTTACAACATAACTGATATGAAAATTATAACAAACATAAAGTATTCAACAAGGATTAGCACGTCTAACCGTTAAATTATGTAGATTCTTCTTATAAATGTTGTTGTTTCGCTAAAATTCCCATACAGACAAACGAACACAAGGAAAAACTACAAAGCACACGAAAGTAACAAATCATAAATACGACAACAACAACAACGACGATAACAGTAGCCGTAAGAAAAGCTCTCTTCTCTAGTTTAAAAATGATGTGAAAAAGTATTAACAAACCGACAAACCCAAACGCGCTCCCACACACAAAACCGTTATATTTCTTTATATTCCTTTACTCTATATATTTTCAATTATTAAAACCGTAATCCTTTTAAATTTGTTGAGTATATGTAGTATATATGTGTGTGAGTAAGAGGATCACAAACAAATTAAAACCATACCGTACGCGAGTTTACAGTAAACTAAATTTGATGCTGGAAAATCTTATCATATATATAAATAATAAACATTCTTCTTACATTAACGGTTCATATTGTAACGGTTAAAGCTTTTCTAAACTCTCTCACTCACTCACTCTCTCTATATTTCCCTGTTATATTTGCTCTGTTTACTTTTTGTTTTCAAACGCTCTCTATGTCTCTCTATCTTTAAAACAAGTATAAAAAGTTTGTTTACATTATTGTTGAACAAAACAGCTGTTTGGGACAAAGTTTTAAATTAGGGGAAAGAAAATTTTTAAGGGTTTGTTAGTGTAAACACAGTAAGGGGTAGTGAGGAGAAATTAACGGTTATAAAGCCAAAAGTGGAGAAATTTTATGAATAAAAGAAAAAAATATAGTAAATTTCATTAAAACATCATTTATTTAGGGGTTTTGTGAACTAAAATGAACGATTAATCGTTTAACTT
This sequence comes from Lucilia sericata, assembly GCF_015586225.1. NCBI lineage: Eukaryota > Metazoa > Arthropoda > Insecta > Diptera > Calliphoridae > Lucilia > Lucilia sericata. Next base: position 91,121 of record NW_023994603.1, on the reverse strand, counting down.
TAATCGATTATTCGAATAATTTTTGCAAAAATAAATTTTTTTAACTTTTCTCATGATTGAAAGATTTTTCCATTATTTTAACGGATTTCAAGAATTTCTAAACGATTAATCGTATAACTTTAATCGATTATTCGAATAATTTTTTGCAAAACCATTTTTATGTGTTCTTCTTATTACTAATATAAATATTTAATTATTTTTAAAGAATTAAAAAAAATTATTCGAATAATCGAATAATTTTAACCGATTAATCGTATAATTTTTATAAAAAATAATTCTTATTCATTTTACTTATTATTAAGAGATTTTTCTACTATTTTAACGGATTTTAAAAACATATTTTAAACGATTAATCGTTTAACTTTAATCGATTATTCGAATAATTTTTTTCCAAAACCATTTTTATGTGTTCTTCTTAATACTAATATGAAATTTTAATTATTTTTAAGGGTTTAGCCAAAATTTTATACGATTAATCGGATAACATTAATCGATTATTCGAATAATTTTTATAAAAAAAATGTTAAATTAATTTTAAATATTAATGAAAGATTTTTCCATTATTTAAACGGATTTTAAAATAATTATCTAAACGATTAATCGTTTAACTTTAATCGATTATTCGAATAATTTTTTGCCAAAACCATTTTTATGTGTTTCTCTTAATACTAATATGAAATTTTTATTATTTTTAATGGTTTAATCAAAATTTTTATTCGATTAATTGGTTTATTTTGAACGATTATTCGAATAATTTTTATAAAAAATTATTTTTATAAATTTTACTTATTATTGAAAGATTTTTCCATTATTTGTACGTATTGTTAAGATTTTTTCTAAACGATTAATCGCTTAACTTTATTCGATTATTCGAATAATTTTTTGCAAAACCATTTGTATGTGTTCTTCTTAACACTAATATGAAATTTTTATTATTTTCAATGGTTTAATCAAAATTTTTATTCGATTATTCGGTTTATTTTGAACGATTATTCGAATAATTTTTATAAAAAATTATTTTTATAAATTTTACTTATTATTGAAAGATTTTTCCATTATTTTTACGTATTGTTAAGAGTTTTTCTAAACGATTAATCGCTTAACTTTATTCGATTATTCGAATAATTTTTTGCAAAACCATTTTTACTTAATTTTCTTAATACTAATATGAAATTTTAATAATTTTTAAGGGTTTAATCAAAATTTTTATTCGATTAATCGGTTAACTTTAATCGATTATTCGAATAATTTTTGTAAAAATGTATTTTTACTCATTTTACTTATTACTGAAGGATTTTTCCACTATTTTAACGGATTTTAAAAAGATTTTAAAAAGATTTTCTAAACGATTAATCGCTTAACTTTATTCGATTATTCGAATAATTTTTTGCAAAACCATTTTCTTAACACTAAAACGAAATTTTAATTATTTTTAAGGTTTAAAAAAAATTTATCATTCGATTAATCGATTAACTTTGAACGATTATTCGAATAATTTTTTTAAAAATTTATTTTTATTAATTTTATATATTATTGCAAGATTTTCCACTATTTTAACGGATTTTAAAAAGATTTTCTAAACGATTAAATGCTTAACTTTATTCGATTATTCGAATAATTTTATGCAAAACCTTTTTTATGTGTTCTTCAGAACACTAATATAAAATTATAATTATTTTTAAAGGTTAACCCTAAACTTTTATTCGATTAATCGATTAAATTTATTCGATTATTCGAATAATTTTCATAAAAATACATTTTTATTGATTTTTATTATTATTGCAGGACTTTTCAATTATTTTAATGAGTTTTTGCAAATTTTTTTAAACGATTAATCGATTAAATTTATTCGATTATTCGTAAAATTTTCAAAAAAAAAATCATTTTTATTAATTTTGTTCATTAGTAAAAGATTTTTCCATTATTTTAAGGAGTTTAAAAAAAATTTAAACGATTAATCGGTTAACTTTAATCGAATAATTCGAATAATTTTTAACAAAACCATTTTTAGGGAATTTTCTTAACACTAAAATAAAATTCATAAAATTTGTTTATGGTTTAACCCATATTTTTATTCTATTAATCGACTAACTTTAATCGATTATTCGAATAATTTTAATCGAATGAATTTTTACACATTTTTCTTTTAGTTAAAACAACATGTAATTGTTTTTTTATGTTTTTGCAATTACTTTAATTGATTATTCGATTAATATTAAACGTTTAATCGGTTAACCTTAATCGATTATGCGATTCATTTTAATCTAATAGATTTTTACACATTTTTCTTAGTAATAAAGAAAAATTCAATAGATTTTAACAAATTTCTGCAAAATATTTATTCGATTAATCTGATACCCTTTCTATTCGTTTATTCGAATAATTTTGTTGAATTCAAACGACTTTTTACGCTATTTTCTTATGATTCGAAGTAAATTTAATTGTTTTTGATGTTTTAACAAATAGTTTTATTCGATTAACTTTAATCGATTATTCGAATTATTTTAATCGAATAATTTTTTTTTTTACATTTTTCTTATCGTTAAAAGTATTTATTTGTTTTTGATGTTTAAACATGTATTTTTATTCGATTAATCGCTTAACTTTAATCGATTATTCGTATATTTTCAAATGAACACATTTTTCTTTCTTACTACAAACCACTTTTTTTTACTTTTCCATCCCTGTGTCTAATGTTAAGCTTTTATTACTGTTATTTAAACATTAGCTTAATGTTAAAGAAAAGCTTTGTTCAAACACAAAAGTTATTGTTATTGAAAGCTTTAGTAAAACAAAGCATAGAGGTGCCACTAGGTGCTTTTCTGTTGTAGGAAATAGCTGGCAGCACTCATTTTATCAACAATTAGAAAGAGCTTTAAAATGTTATCTTTTTAAATGGATTGCCATACAAATTTTATAATTCGGGATTTTCCCGATATATATATATATATGTATATACTATATGTATTGTGTTTAAAGAGCTGGACTAACTGGTGGAAAAGCTTTTTCAATTATCAACTAGTTTCCAAGTTCTTTTCGAAATCTATGAATAAAATTATATTGAAAAGATTTATGTTTTGCAAAAATTCGGGAATTTGCCGAATTTCATGATTACAACAATACTTTGGCTACACTGGAAAAAAGCTTTTATGAATAGATCTTTTTGCATGAGTAAGAAGTTAATAATTTTGTTTCGATTAGTTCATTTGCAAAATTTTATCAACATGTCTTGTTTAGCACATATTAGCAGCGACCATTTATTAGAAGATCAGCAATTGCTTGATCATTATCATACCAAAAACAGGCCCAAAATGTCATTAGAAAATTTTGTTGAAGTTGAAAGTGAAATAATTACAATAAATTGCGATTGCAATACGTTCATATTTAATTGGGTTTTAAATTACGACAGACAAGTCAACATTTTAAAGGAGGCAATGGAAAGTCAACAAAATAAAGTTCAGATATTTAATAATTTGACGGAGAAAGCATTACTTAATGTTGTTGAGCAGCGTAAGTAGTATCACAGGGGCTTAATTAAATTTTCCATTCAAATAAATAAATTCAAATTTTACCCAATTCCAGTTAGCCGCACAAATTTTGAATTATTTAATTACATATGCATTATAATTTTGGACAATCAGTGTCCCTATGAACAATTTATACAAACTTCCGATAAAATAAATGTTCTTTTGGAATCTGAAATTCTTACAAAAATAAAAACCAATATCTACTTAACAAATGTGAAGCGATTATTTGTAATTCAAAAACTTTTAGATATTCGTGATATAGATGATGAAGAACTGGATAAAATCAACGATATGATAAAAGAACGTAAAAGTAAAGTTAATTTAGGAAGAACTTTATCTTATGGTTTGTCGCAAACCCTAAAAGCCTGTGAATATGAAAGAAACTATTTAGATAGTCCCTTTTTGGAGGTATTTTCACAAAAATTTCGCCATCATGCTAAAACAATGAAAATAAACGAAATTTTCAATGACATTAGGCGAGAGATTAAGGAACTTAGATATGAGTGAGTTAAGTTTGCGTATATATTATGTTGGATTTAATACATATAATCTTGTTTTTCTTTAAATTTTAGTATAAATATTGAGAATGGAGGTAATGAATTACCAACATGTGATCTTATATATGGAGATTGCTTCAAAACAAATGTATTAAGAGACTTTTTCTAATGATGGACTAATAAACGATATTTTCATTTTAATATAAAAAAAATGTAATCAAAGGCATTTTCAGTTTAAGTTCAATTCTAGTTCAGTTCTAGTTCAGTTCTGGTTCAGTTCTGGTTCAGTTCTAGTTCAGTTCTAGTTCAGTTCTAGTTCAGTTCTAGTTCAGTTCTAGTTCAGTTCTAGTTCAGTTCTGGTTCAGTTCTGGTTCAGTTCTAGTTCAGTTCTAGTTCAGTTCTAGTTCAGTTCTAGTTCAGTTCTAGTTCAGTTCTAGTTCAGTTCTAGTTCAGTTCTAGTTCAGTTCTAGTTCAGTTCTAGTTCAGTTCTAGTTCAGTTCTAGTTCAGTTCTAGTTCAGTTCTAGTTCAGTTCTAGTTCAGTTCTAGTTCAGTTGTAGTTCAGTTCTAGTTCAGTTCTAGATCAGTTCTAGTTCAGTTCTAGTTCACTTCTAGTTCAGTTCTAGTTCAGTTCTAGTTCAGTTCTAGTTCAGTTCTAGTTCAGTTCTAGTTCAGTTCTAGTTCAGTTCTAGTTCAGCTCTAGTTCAGTTCTACTTCAGTTCAGTTCTAGTTCAGTTCTAGTTCAATTCTAGTTCAGTTCTAGTTCAGTTCTAGTTCTAGTTCAGTTCTAGTTCAGCTCAGTTCTAGTTCAGTTCTAGTTCAGTTCTAGTTCAGCTCAGTTCTAGTTCAGTTCTAGTTCAGTCTAGTTCAGTTCTAGTTCTGTTCTACTTCAGTTCTACTTCAGTTCTAGTTCAGTTCTAGTTCAGTTCTAGTTCAGTTCTAGTTCAGTTCTAGTTCAGTTCTAGTTCAGTTCTAGTTTAGTTCTAGTTCAGTCTAGATCAGTTCTAGTTCAGTTCTAGTTCAGTTCTAGTTCAGTTCTAGTTCAGTTCTAGTTCAGTTCTAGTTCAGTTCTAGTTCAGTTCTAGTTCAGTTCTAGTTCAGTTCTAGTTCAGTTCTAGTTCAGTTCTAGTTCAGTTCTAGTTCAGTTCTAGTTCAGTTCTAGTTCAGTTCTAGTTCAGTTCTAGTTCAGTTCTAGTTCAGTTCTAGTTCAGTTCTAGTTCAGTTCTAGTTCAGTTCTAGTTCAGTTCTAGATCAGTTCTAGTTCAGTTCTAGTTCAGTTCTAGTTCAGTTCTAGTTCAGTTCTAGTTCTAGTTCAGTTCTAGTTCAGTTTCTAGTTCAGTTCAGTTCTAGTTCAGTTCTAGTTCAGTTCTAGTTCAGTTCTAGTTCAGTTCTAGTTCAGTTCTAGTTCAGTTCTATTTCAGTTCTATTTCAGTTCTAGTTCAGTTCTAGTTCAGTTCTAGTTCAGTTCTAGTTCAGTTCTAGTTCAGTTCTAGTTCAGTTCTAGTTCTAGTTCAGTTCTAGTTCAGTTCTAGTTCAGTTCTAGTTCAGTTCTAGTTCAGTTCTAGTTCAGTTCTAGTTCAGTTCTAGTTCAGTTCTAGTTCAGTTCTAGTTCAGTTCTAGTTCAGTTCTAGTTCAGTTCTAGTTCAGTTCTAGTTCAGTTCTAGTTCAGTTCTAGTTCAGTTCTAGTTCAGTTCTAGTTCAGTTCTAGTTCAGTTCTAGTTCAGTTCTAGTTCAGTTCTAGTTCAGTTCTAGTTCAGTTCTAGTTCAGTTCTAGTTCAGTTCTAGTTCAGTTAGTTGTTCTAGTTCAGTTCTAGTTCAGTTCTAGTTCAGTTCTAGTTCAGTTCTAGTTCAGTTCTAGTTCAGTTCTAGTTCAGTTCTAGTTCAGTTCTAGTTCAGTTCTAGTTCAGTTCTAGTTCAGTTCTAGTTCAGTTCTAGTTCAGTTCTAGTTCAGTTCTAGTTCAGTTCTAGTTCAGTTCTAGTTCAGTTCTAGTTCAGTTCAGTTCTAGTTCAGTTCTAGTTCAGTTCTAGTTCAGTTCAGTTCAGTTCTAGTTCAGTTCTAGTTCAGTTCTAGATCAGTTCAGTTCTAGTTCAGTTCTAGTTCAGTTCTAGTTCAGTTCTAGTTCAGTTCTAGTTCAGTTCTAGTTCAGTTCTAGTTCAGTTCTAGTTCAGTTCTAGTTCAGTTCTAGTTCAGTTCTAGTTCAATTCTAGTTCACTTCTAGTTCAGTTCTAGTTCAGTTCCAGTTCAGTTCTAGTTCAGTTCTAGTTCAGTTCTACTTCAGTTCTACTTCAGTTCTAGTTCTGTTCTAGTTCAGTTCTAGTTCAGTTCTAGTTCATTTCTAGTTTTTCTTTTTTTTTTTTTGAGAATTTTTTATTACTAAACAGATTTTTGAGAAATTTTACATTTCATTAATAGCTAACGACTCCATTCTCAAATTACTGCTATGAAAAATTTCTCTTTCCAACCAATAAACTATTTCCAAACGTTGCTGTTCATTAATTGAGGATTTGCAATTAAGATTTTTGATATCTTCCAAACAATTAGCTTTAATAAAACGTTTAATAACCGGCATAACCCCCAATTCGCGTAAAGTCTAAAGAATTATAAAAAACAACAATATTTGAAGCTAAAAAACACGTTAATCATCCTCACCTGTAAACAAAATAATTGTTGCTTCAATTTCTCATGATCTTTTGCTAAATTAGTTAAAATTAAAGGTAAATCAGTAAATTCCCTACATCTCCAGAGAACCGCCTTAGCAAATAAACCATTCATTAGGGCAAATACAATATTTTCATAGCAATCCAAACTTTGCTGCTGATCGCTTAATATCCCATACAATAATTTCACACCATCCACTTGCAAAAAAAGTTGTTGACCTTGGGGGCAGCGTAAAAGTAAGGCAAAACATTTCATATCCCATAAATGATATTGGAACAGTTGACCTTTTATGCGTTGATAAAAAATATCAAAGAAACCCCTTTGAATGGCTTCTTGCGGAGTCTGCTCTATGACGTGTGATAAATGCAGCCACAAATCTGCAGGATAATAAGATATGCAAGGATCTCTTTGCCAAATATCACAGAGTTTATCGTAAACTTTATAATCATCGATTAGTACAAGGCAATTTTCAATATCTTGACTAAGAAAGGGTAAGATTTTCGATAATGCCTCTAGATGTTTGTTACGTTCTTTAATAATCGCATAGAATTGATCAAGTAAACGGTGCTTTTCCAAAATTTTCTTAGCGCCATTTCTATGCATGGCTATGTAATCTATAAAGGGAATAAGGATCGATTACATTTTGATATATTTTTTCTAAACTAGAATAGAACTAGATCTGAACTAAAACTGAACTAGAATTGAACTAGAATTGAATTAGAATTGAACTAGAACTGAACTAGAAATGAACTAGAACTGAACTAGAACTGAACTAGAACTGAACTTGAACTGAACTAGAACTGAACTAGAACTGAACTAGAATTGAACTAGTACTGAACTAGAACTGAACTAGAACTGAACTAGAATTGAACTAGAACTGAACTAGAACTGAACTAGAACTGAACTAGAACTGAACTAGAACTGAACTAGAACTGAACTAGAACTGAACTAGAACTGAAGTAGAACTGAACTAGAACTAAACTAGAACTGAACTAGAACTGAACTAGAACTGAACTAGAACTGAACTAGAACTGAACTAGAACTGAACTAGAACTGAACTAGAACTGAACTAGAACTGAACTAGAACTGAACTAGAACTGAACTAGAACTGAACTAGAACTGAACTAGAACTGAACTAGAACTGAACTAGAACTGAACTAGAACTGAACTAGAACTGAACTAGAACTGAACTAGAACTAGAACTGAACTAGAACTGACTACTAGAACTGAACTAGAATTGAACTAGAATTGAACTAGAACTGAACTAGAACTGAACTAGAACTGAACTAGAACTGAACTAGAACTGAACTAGAACTGAACTAGAACTAAACTAGAACTGAACTGAACTAGAACTGAACTAGAACTGAACTAGAACTAAAACTGACCGAACTGAACTACAACTGGAACTGAACTCCAACTAGAACTGAACTAGAACAAAAGTAGAATTGAAATAGGACACATCTAGAATGAAATAGAACGATCTATGAACACATATATAATTAAAATAGAAAACGATCTGGAAGATAACTAGAAAAAAATGGCATTATTGAGATTAATTTATCCTTATAGGAGTGATTTCATTAAGTTGAATTGGCAACATTATATGTAAACAAATGCAAAAAAAAGAGCATGAGAAAAAATCTAGATAAGGAATTTTCTCATTTTAAGAGAGAGTATAAACTAGAGTTGCCAATAGTTAAAACTCAAATAACTAATATTATGAGATTATTCAAATAACTTGGAATTAGCATACGGGCAAAGAAATGACAGATATAATAAAAAAGTTAATATAATAAAAAACAGTAACTACTTACAAAAAATATGTAACAAGCGGTATATCTCTCGATATTTGACCTTTCGATACTTCAAACGTATGCGTAGGAAAACATTTTGACATCTGTGGAAGAAAAATATGATAGGTAGAAACCATTTTTACTTTTCCCATGAAAAACCTTTACCTTCTCACAATATCATATTGTGTTATTGCTCTTTGGGCATATAAAGGATTCTCTATATATTCAGCTAGAGAATTAATGGCCTTCCATTGGGTCAAATAGTCATCACTGCCCAGTTGACGCATTAGTTTGGGCAATGTACCGAAACCATAAGCCAATTCAGCACGATCCTCAAAATATAAAGCACTTTTACAGGTAATGCCACCTACTTTGGTAAATTGCTTTTCTTGACCATATCCACATCGATGCAGTCGGCATTTAAGGATTTCTGTTAGAAAATTTAAGTTAAATTGTAGTTATTTTTTATACATTATTGTGCAAATTTTTACCCTTATCAACCATTTCATTAATTTGCTTTGGCTTTAAGTGCTGCAATTGTATTTGTAGGAAATGGTTTTTATATTTTGCCTGTTCAGACCACATTTTGTTAGATTTTTGATAAGAAAATAAAATTTTAGAAAGTTAAAACAAAATTTGAATAGTTTTCAGTTATTTTGATTTAAAACTTATATTTCAAAAACTTTAACCCTTAACAAAAGCACAAATTTATATTTTCATTTTTCAATAAAGGCCCCAACAACTTTTTATTGAATCCTTTGAACAAGTTTTTCTTATTTGATATTTCCATATCATTTAGATTTATCTTTGTTGACAAAAATAGGTGTGTTATACCCACAAACATGCCTTTTAAAATCCCATTTATTTAAAGTCCTGGCAACCCTATAAATTAACACAACATTAGCCGGTATCAGGTATGGGTAATTAAAATTTTTAAATGTTAAAATATTCTTGTAAAAAAGTACCTTTATGAAATTAAAGTACAAAACAAGAACTGAACTAGAAACAAACTAGAAATGAACTAGAACTGAAATAGAACTAGAACAAAACTAGAACTACACCTGACTAGTTCTGAACTGGAACTGAACTGGAACTGAACTAGAACTGCACTAGAACTGAACTAGAACTGAACTAGAACTGAACTAGAACTGAACTAGAACTGAACTAGAACTGAACTAGAACTGAACTAGAACTGAACTAGAACTGAACTAGAACTGAACTAGAACTAGAACTGAACTAGAACTGAACTAGAACTGAACTAGAACTGAACTAGAACTGAACTAGAACTGAACTAGAACTGAACTAGAACTGAACTAGAACTGAACTAGAACTGAACTAGAACTGAACTAGAACTGAACTAGAACTGAACTAGAACTGAACTAGAACTAGAACTGAACTAGGAACTGAACTAGAACTGAACTAGAACTGAACTAGAACTGAACTAGAACTGAACTAGAACTGAACTAGAACTGAACTAGAACTGAAACTAGAACTGAAACTAGGAACTGAACTAGAACTGAACTATAAACTGAAACTAGAAGCTGAACTAGAACTGAACTAGAACTGAACTAGAAACTGAACTAGACTGAACTAGAACTGAACTAGAACTGAACTAGAACTGAACTAGAACTGAACTAGAACTGAACTAGAACTGAACTAGAACTGAACTAGAACTGAACTAGAACTGAACTAGAACTGAACTAGAACTGAACTAGAACTGAACTAGAACTGAACTAGAACTGAACTAGAACTGAACTAGAACATGAACTAGAACTGAACTAGAACTGAACTAGAACTGAACTAGAACTGAACTAGAAATGAACTAGAACTGAACTAGAACTGAACTAGAACTGAACTAGAACTGAACTAGACTGAACTAGAACTGAACTAGAACTGAACTAGAACTGAACTAGAACTGAACTAGAACTGAACTAGAACTGAACTAGAACTGAACTAGAACTGAACTAGAACTGAACTAGAACTGAACTAGAACTGAACTAGAACTAGAACTGAACTAGAACTGAACTAGAACTGAACTAGAACTGAACTAGAACTGAACTAGAACTGAACTAGAACTGAACTAGAACTGAACTAGAACTGAACTAGAACTGAACTAGAACTGAACTAGAACTGAAACTAGAACTGAACTAGAACTGAACTAGAACTGAACTAGAACTGAACTAGAACTGAACTAGAACTGAACTAGAACTGAACTAGAACTGAACTAGAACTGAACTAGAACTGAACTAGAACTGAACTAGAACTGAACTAGAACTGAACTAGAACTGAACTAGAACTGAACTAGAACTGAACTAGAACTGAACTAGAACTGAACTAGAACTGAACTAGAACTGAACTAGAACTGAACTAGAACTGAACTAGAACTGAACTAGAACTGAACTAGAACTGAACTAGAACTGAACTAGAACTGAACTAGAACTGAACTAGAACTGAACTAGAACTGAACTAGAACTGAACTAGAACTGAACTAGAACTGAACTAGAACTGAACTAGAACTGAACTAGAACTGAACTAGAACTAGAACTAGAACTAGAACTGAACTAGAACTGAACTAGAACTAGAACTGAACTAGAATTGAACTAGAACTGAACTAGAACTGAACTAGAACTGAACTAGAACTGAACTAGAACTGAACTAGAACTGACCTAGAACTGAACTAGAACTGAACTAGATTTACTTATAATACTTTACTTCTTATTTAATTTCACCATTAAGGGGAAAAAATTGTGTACTTTTATTTGTCAATAGCACTAAATTAACCATCTCTGGCCGGCATTAAGCTAAAGCAAAAACAACAAAAACAAACTGTAAATAGCAAAACGCTTGAAAAACGCCAGTCTACTCAGAAACTTTGTGCAATTTTGTCTTTTAATTTCGAAACGCGGCGGAAAGTTATCGACCAATTTCTAACATTTACTTTGTATTTTTTTACTTATTTTTCTGTAATGTTAAAATAACTATTGAGTTTTAAAGTTTTCTTTTGTTTATTTAGTGATTTATACAATAAAAACAGAAGTTAAATATATGGTCTGACTGACGCTTCCAGTTGTTTTGTGCGAAAAACAAAGAAATCTTAAAACAACAACAAAAAGAATTATCTTCTAATAAAATCTATGACAAATTTAAAAAAACAAAGGCAACAACAACTGTTTCATAAACAAATTAAAAAGAAGAAATTTTACCTTAAAAATAAGAAACAAATAAAATGTAAAAGAAAATAAACAAACAAACACAAAGAGCAACAAATTTAATAATAGAGTTTAACTTAAAAATTAAAAATTTAACAAGCAAACACTGCCTTTTAGTTTGTTTTTGTTTTTTAATTAAATAAAAATAAATAATTTATTTTTAAACAACAATAAACAAGTATTTAATTTAATAATTATTAAAGAAATAGCTGCTAAAATAAGAAAGAAAAAACAAAAATGGCTTTAACAAGACTGGCAAGGTGAGTAAGAACAACAATAACAACAAGAAAAATAACAAATATTTACATGTCATTGCAGACAACTTTATTTACATTAAAATAATAACATTGTTGTTGTTGTTATCACAACTGCAATGACAATAACATTTATGTTAGATGCAGAAGAAAACGAAGATAGAAAAAATAATGCAAAGTAAACATCATGTTGCGTCAACATTTAAATAAACAAAATTTTTAAGGAAAGCTGTCACTTTTTGTTGTTATAATTTTCGCTTCCTTTCGCTGTATTTGTAATTACTTAAAGAACATGTCTAAAGAAAACCACTGTAAACAAAATATTGAAAGGATTTTCAAACTGAAAAGTCCTTTTTTGCAGATTTTTAAATATTTCCTTAAAAGAATAAAGGGATTATAGGCAATATGGATATCAAATGAAAGATATTTTTAAGGAGCTTCCCATATAAATAATCCCATTTAAAACAATTGACTATTTTAGGCATTATTTTAATTATTTAGCACCCAAAATTGGGATACATTTTGAAATAGATAAAGTTGTGTAATTTTAAAATAGTAAATTATTTAAAAACGATTTTTTTTGTGAAAAATTATTTAAAAAAATTAAAATTTTTGTAAAAATGCGAAATTTTGCGTAAAAGTTGAATTTTAACAAATATTAGAATTTTTGTGAAAATTTAAATTTTTGGAGTTAGTCTAGATAAGTATAGTATGGTATATAGTATAATCTAGTCTAGCTATAGTCTACAGTCTAGTCTATAGTGTACTCTATATTTAAGTCTAGTTTATAGTCTAGTCTATAGTCTAGTCTATAGTCTAGTCTATAGTCTAGTCTATAGTCTAGTCTATAGTCTAGTCTATAGTCTAGTCTATAGTCTAGTCTATAGTCTAGTCTATAGTCTAGTCTATAGTCTAGTCTATAGTCTAGTATAGTCTAGTCTATAGTCTAGTCTATAGTCTAGTCTATAGTCTAGTCTATAGTCTAGTCTATAGTCTAGTCTATAGTCTAGTCTATAGTCTAGTCTATAGTCTAGTCTATAGTCTAGTCTATAGTCTAGTCTATAGTCTAGTCTATAGTCTAGTCTATAGTCTAATCTATAGTCTAGTCTATAGTCTAGTCTATAGTCTAGTCTATAGTGTAAGTTATAGTCTAGTCTATAATATATATAGTTTATTCTATAGGTTTGTTTAAGTATTATCCATATTCTAGCTTAAGCTCTAGTCAAGGGGTTTTCCTTATTTCCCCTCTAGCGATAAATTCCTACAAGCAATACTTAACAAGATTTTTTAAAATTTATTAAAGTTTTATTGCGTTAATGTGCGCATCATAATTTTATGAATAATGCCTATAAAATTAATCTAATTTTAAATATGTTTTACTACGTATGGAACGGATTAAGTTATTTTTAAAATTCACATGATATTTTTATTACTTTCTCCATAAATCCCATGACCTAGTGTTATCAATTTTCATATTTATAAATTAAACTAAATATTTAAACAGTTTGTTTAAAAAGCTAAAAATAAATTAATTTTGCTAATTATAAACATCAGTAGTAGTTGCTGATAAAACAAATACTTCAAAAAAGATTTTAATTAGAGGCACTTCTTATAAAATTCATAATGATACGAGGGTGTTGGGGAAGTTATTTTAAATGAAAAATTAAATACTTTTAGTTTTTTAAAACAAAACTTTATAAATTTGATATTTTCCAAATTTCTTTTGCATTTTTTTTTATAAATTCAATTGCAACAGTTTTTTTTTTTCACTTTTATTTTCTTGTATTTTCGAAAATTTAAATTAAGTTTTTTTATTTAATTATTAATTTTCTTTTTCTTATACAAACTTGTTGCGTTTTATTTCAATTTAAGTTTTGTTTACGCAAAAACAATGAAAAAAATAATAATAAAAAAATTTTTAAAAAGAAAATAAACAATTTAGTCTCACAATTCGCATCTATAATACTCGCCGTAAAAGTACAATGACATCAAATGTTATTGGTTTTTATTATTGTTTTTGTCATTATTTTTACGATTGCTGTTATTACTGAGTACTTTAGTATTTGTTGTTGTTTTTGCTGTTGGTGTAATAGATAATGTAAATAAATATCAACAAAATGCAGAGAAGAGAGCGAAAGTACTTTTGTATGCACAAGAAATAATGATACAAAAACAAATACTAGATATTTATAAGTAAACATAACGAGAGCTGAATAGTTCACAGGGGGTTGGATGGGAAGGAAAAAGGAAAGACTACTGGTTATGTTTTATAATAAATGCTTGGCAACCATTAATATTTATGTTGGAGATAACTTATGTTAAGACATAAATAATAAAGGAAAGTATTTTAATTAAAGAATTGAAATATATAATCTAGACTATAGACTTGATTATATACTAAACCATGTACTAGACTATATACTAGACTTTAGACTATAGACATTAGACTAAACTATAGACTAAACTACATACTAGACTATAGACTAGACTACAGACTAAACTATAGACTAGACCATAGACTAGACTATAGACTAGATTATAAACTAGACTGCAGACTAGTCTATAGACTAGACTATAGACTAGACTATAGACTAGACTATAGACTAGACTATAGACTAGACTATAGACTAGACTATAGACTAGACTATAGACTAGACTATAGACTAGACTATAGACTAGACTATAGACTAGACTATAGACTAGACTATAGACTAGACTATAGACTAGACTATAGACTAGACTATAGACTAGACTATAGACTAGACTATAGACTAGACTATAGACTAGACTATAGACTAGACTATAGACTAGACTATAGACTAGACTATAGACTAGACTATAGACTAGACTATAGACTAGACTATAGACTAGACTAGACTATAGACTAGACTATAGTCTACTCTATGGTCTAGTCTATAGTCTAGTCTATTTGGAATTTCCCTTTTACCCCCTGGCCTGGTCTAGAGGGGAAATAAGGAAAATCCCTTGACTAGAGCTTAAGCTAGAATATGGATAATACTAAAACAAACCTATAGAATAAACTATCTATATTATAAACTAGACTATAACTTACACTATAGACTAGACTATAGACTAGACTACAGACTAGACTATAGACTAGACTATAGACTAGACTATAGACTAGACTATAGACTAGACTATAGACTAGACTATAGACTAGACTATAGACTAGACTAGACTAGACTATAGACTAGACTATAGACTAGACTATAGACTAGACTATAGACTAGACTATAGACTGGACTATAGACTAGACTATAGACTAGACTATAGACTAGACTATAGACTAGACTATAGACTAGACTATAGAACTAGACTATAGACTAGACTATAGACTAGACTATAGACTAGACTATAGACTAGACTATAGACTAGACTATAGACTAGACTATAGACTAGACTATAGACTAGACTATAGACTAGACTATAGACTAGACTATAGACTAGACTATAGACTAGACTATAGACTAGACTATAGACTAGACTATAGACTAGACTATAGACTAGACTATAGACTAGACTATAGACTAGACTATAGACTAGACTATAGACTAGACTATAGACTAGACTATAGACTAGACTATAGACTAGACTAGACTAGACTATATATTATAGACTAGACTATAGACTAGACTATAGACTAGACTATAGACTAGACTATAGACTAGACTATAGACTAGACTATAGACTAGACTATAGACTAGACTATAGACTAGACTATAGACTAGACTATAGACTAGACTATAGACTAGACTATAGACTAGACTATAGACTAGACTATAGACTAGACTATAGACTAGACTATAGACTAGACTATAGACTAGACTATAGACTAGACTATAGACTAGACTATAGACTAGACTATAGACTAGACTATAGACTAGACTATAGACCAGGCCAGGGGGTAAAAGGGAATTCCATAACTTGATTGTAGACTAGACTATAGACTAGACAATATTTTACATACAAAAGAAAACTGTTATACAGAAGATTCCTATACAAATTATAATAATTTACTCAATGGGATCATTTTCCTTTTGTTGTTAGCAAAACAAAAATATCTAAAAATAACTCTGGCTTAAGTAATTCCCGGTGACTTTAATAATGATAAACTACTATAGCAACCAACAACACCAGCAAAAAATATAACTCAACTCGCCATAACTGATAAAGAAACTTCAATTAATAATAATTGAAAGCAGCAGAAAAATAAAAACCAAACAGCAACCGAAACCAACACCCGCCCTGTTAAGCGGGCGAAGTGCAATAAAACTGCACACACCAGATCCGAATAAATGTAATTTAACTTTAATAACAATATAGAAATATAAATAAATATAAAACGGGAAAAACAACTTTAACAAAGTTTTTAAACAGTCAGAGGATAGATAACAGTGAAAAAAAAAAATGGAAACTGAACATGGAAAAAAGTGAAACGGGAAAAACATAATTGCAAAATGTCTGTAAAAAGTATGAAAAAAAAATTAAATAAAATGCTACTAGATTAAATGTGTATAAATAAATCTTAAAATAGAAAATAATAATAAAAAATTGCGTGTAATTTTAAAAAGAGCAGATAATAAATTGTGTTGCAGGGGAGTGGAGAAGTTAAAGGCAGAAACATATTTAAAATTTAATGCGCACAATTGTCGTACTTATGCTTATGCATACATAAACTAGGTTTAACGAACTGTTTAGTTAATCTATGGAACCAGTTTTTCTCAAGACTATACTTTACTTTAAACTTTATTTTAAAATTCCTAAAACAACACTAATTCAATTTAGAATCTAATTTTCTCAATGGAAATTTTTGGAAAATATTTAAAATATTTTCTATTTTAATATCTATTTATAGTAGCAAAAAATTATTAAAACTATTAACACATTAACACCTTTCAAGTTAAGGTGTTTCTAAAAAAAATAAAATTTTATCAATCACATGAAAAAAACTTCTAAAATTTATTCAAAATCTTTTTTTTGTCTAAGATAAGGTGCTAATGAAATGTAAAATCAAAAAATTGCTTTATAATAAAATACAATGATTTAAGTAATTTGTTTATAACTGAATTGATTGATATGATAAACAAATGTTAAATATCGATTCATAAAAATCAATGAATTTTTAAACAATCAACATTATTGTGATTAATTTTAATTATTTTATTAAGAAATTTTAGCAAAAAATTATGATAATGCCAGTCATATGATTTGAAATTCCCAGAGAAAGTTCAAAGGTATTATTTTAGGGGGGATATGGATAAGAATGCTCTACAGTCTAGTCTATAGTCTAGTCTATAGTCTAGTCTACAGTCTAGTCTATAGTCTAGTCTATAGTCTAGTCTATAGTCTAGTCTATAGTCTAGTCTATAGTCTAGTCTATAGTCTAGTCTATAGTCTAGTCTATAGTCTAGTCTAAGTCTAGTCTATAGTCTAGTCTATAGTCTAGTCTATAGTCTAGTCTATAGTCTAGTCTATAGTCTAGTCTATAGTCTAGTCTATAGTCTAGTCTATAGTCTAGTCTATAGTCTAGTCTATAGTCTAGTCTAGTCTCTATAGTCTAGTCTATAGTCTAGTCTATAGTCTAGTCTATAGTCTAGTCTAGTCTAGTCTATAGTCTAGTCTATAGTCTAGTCTATAGTATAGACTATAGTCTAGTCTATAGTCTAGTCTATAGTCTAGTCTATAGTCTAGTCTATAGTCTAGTCTATAGTCTAGTCTATAGTCTAGTCTATAGTCTAGTCTATGTCTAGTCTATAGTCTAGTCTATAGTCTAGTCTATAGTCTAGTCTATAGTCTAGTCTATAGTCTAGTCTATAGTCTAGTCTATAGTCTAGTCTATAGTCTAGTCTATAGTCTAGTCTATAGTCTAGTCTATAGTCTAGTCTATAGTCTAGTCTATAGTCTAGTCTATAGTCTAGTCTATAGTCTAGTCTAGTCTAGTCTATAGTCTAGTCTATAGTCTAGTCTATAGTCTAGTCTATAGTCTAGTCTATAGTCTAGATCTATAGTCTAGTCTATAGTCTAGTCTATAGTCTAGTCTATAGTCTAGTCTATAGTCTAGTCTATAGTCTAGTCTATAGTCTAGTCTATGTCTAGTCTATAGCTAGTCTATAGTTCTAGTATAGTCTAGTCTATAGTCTAGTCTATAGTCTAGTCTATAGTCTAGTCTATAGTCTAGGCTATAGTCTAGTCTATAGTCTAGTCTAAGTCTAGTCTATAGTCTAGTCTATAGTCTAGTCTATAGTCTAGTCTATAGTCTAGTCTATAGTCTAGTCTATAGTCTAGTCTATAGTCTCGTCTATAGTCTAGTCCTATGTCTAGTCTATAGTATAGTCATAGTCTGTCTATAGTCTAGTCTATAGTCTAGTCTATAGTCTATTCTATAGTCAGTCTATAGTCTAGTCTATAGTCTAGTCTATGTCTAGTCTATAGTTAGTCTATAGTCTAGTCTATAGTCTAGTCTATAGTCTAGTCTATAGTCTAGTCTATAGTCTCGTCTATAGTCTAGTCTATAGCTAGTCTATAGTCTAGTCTAGTCTATAGTCTAGTCTATAGTCTAGTCTATAGTCTAGTCTATCTAGTCTATAGTCTAGTCTATAGTCTAGTCTATAGTCTAGTATTAGTCTAGTCTTAGTCTTAGTCTGTCTATAGTCTAGTCTATAGTCTGTCTAGTCTATAGTCTAGTCTATAGTCTAGTCTATAGTCTAGTCTATAGTTAGTCTATAGTTAGTCTATAGTCTAGTCTATAGTCTAAGTCTATAGTCTATAGTCTAGTCTATAGTCTATAGTCTAGTCTATAGTCTAGTCTATAGGTCTAGTCTATAGTCTAGTCTATAGTCTAGTCTATAGTCTAGTCTATAGTCTAGTCTATAGTCTAGTCTATAGTCTAGTCTATAGTTAGTCTATAGTCTAGTCTATAGTCTAGTCTATAGTCTAGTCTATAGTCTAGTCTATAGTCTAGTCTATAGTCTAGTCTATAGTCTAGTCTATAGTCTAGTCTATAGTCTAGTCTATAGTCTAGTCTATAGTCTAGTCTATAGTCTGTTATAGTCTAAGTCTAGAGTCCTAGTCTATAGTCGAGTCTAGTCTATAGTCGAGTCTAGTCTATAGTCGAGTCTAGTCTATAGTCGAGTCTAGTCTATAGTCGAGTCTAGTCTATAGTCGAGTCTAGTCTATAGTCGAGTCTAGTCTATAGTCGAGTCTAGTCTATAGTCGAGTCTAGTCTATAGTCGAGTCTTGTCTATAGTCTAGTCTAGTCTATAGTCTAGTCTATAGTCTAGTCTCTATAAAAACTGTTATACACCAAGTTTCCTATTTAATAAACTGTTATACACAATATCTATTGAAATATTTAAAATATTTTGACTTTTTTTATGCTTAATGCTTCTCAGCTATTACAACAATATAAGTAAATTTTTATTTAATTATTGTTGTTGTTATTATTTGTAATATCTCTATTCTATTTAGATGTGTAGAAAACCTTCAATATCAACAAATTAATATTCCATATTTGTTGTTGCTACTATCAGTTAAAATGACATAAAATTTGTTTTTATTATTTCCATTTGTAATGTAGCATTTGGCATTTGTGTGTTTGTTCGTTGGTTGGTTGTTTGGTTTTGTATTTCGTCTCCTCCCAGAGGGTTCTTTAAACGCGGATAAAACTGGCGAAAACTGCTTTAAAGCGGTTAATTGGAAAAAAATATATGTACTGTACTGATCTCTGATGGAAATAACAAATGAAAAATAAAACAACAACAACAGCAACAACACAACGCAACAAATGTATAACAAAAAACGCAAATTGAAATAATAATTGGAAAAAAAAATATATTTCAAAGAAAATTTATATAGTTTCAGTTGTTGGTACATTCCATCAATAAATATGATATATTGAGTAAAGTTTTCTACTTGGAATTACTTATGATATATAAACGATAAAAAAGAAATAAATTAGACGACTATAAACGACGATTATATATAAATCCATAGGCTAGATTATAAAATAAACTAAAAATCTTTGGCCGAACCTAGGAATACACTACATATATGACTGTAGAATATCCTACAGTCCAATCCAGTCTACAATCAAGTCTAGTCTATCGTCTAGTCTATAGTCTAGTTTATCGTCTAGTCTATAGTCTAGTCTATAGTCTAGTTTATACTCTAGTCTATAGTCTAGACTATAGTCTATAGTCTAGACTATAGTCTAGTCTATACTCTAGACTATAGTCTAGTCTATACTCTAGTCTATAGTCTAGACTATAGTCTAGTCTATACTCTAGTCTATAGTCTAGACTATAGTCTAGTCTATACTCTAGTCTATAGTCTAGACTATACTCTAGTCTATAGTCTAGACTATAGTCTAGTCTATAGTCTAGTCTATAGTCTAGTCTATAGTCTAGTCTAGTCTATAGTCTAGTCTATAGTCTAGACTATAGTCTAGTCTATACTCTAGTCTAGACTATAGTCTAGTCTATAGTCTACTCCATATTATACTCTATAGTCTAGTCTCTTGTCTAGTATATAGTCTAGTCTATAGTCTAGTCTATAGCCTAGTCTATAGTCTAGACTACAGTGTAGTCTATACTCTAGTCTATAGTCTAGACTATACTCTAGTCTATAGTCTAGACTATAGTCTAGTCTATACTCTAGTCTATAGTCTAGACTATAGCCTAGGCTATACTCTAGTCTATAGTCTAGACTATAGTCTAGTCTATAGTCTAGACTATAGTCTAGTCTATACTCTAGTCTATATTCTAGACTATAGTCTAGTCTATACTCTAGTCTATAGTCTACTCCATATTATACTCTATAGTCTAGTCCATAGTCTAGTCTATTGTCTAGTATATAGTCTAGTCTATAGTCTAGTCTATAGCCTAGTCTATAGTCTAGACTATAGTGTAGTCTATACTCTAGTCTATAGTCTAGTCTATACTCTACAGTGTAGACTCTAGTCTGTAGTCTAGACTATAGCCTAGGCTATACTCTAGTCTAGACTATAGTCTAGTCTATACTCTAGTCTATAGCCTAGACTATAGTCTAGTCTATATTCTCTAGTCTATAGTCTACTCCATATTATACTCTATAGTCTAGTCCATAGTCTAGTCTATTGTCTAGTATATAGTCTAGTCTAGTCTATAGTCTAGACTATAGTCTAGTCTATAGTATACTCTATAGTCTAGTCTATTGTATAGTATATAGTCTAGTATATAGACTATAGTCTAGTCTTTAGTCTAGACTATAGTCTAGTCTTTAGTATAGACTATAGTCTAGTCTATACTCTAGTCTATAGTCTAGACTATAGTCTAGTCTTTACTCTAGTCTATAGTTTAGACTATAGTCTAGTCTATACTCTAGTCTATACTCTAGTCTATAATCTAGACTATAGTCTAGTCTATACTCTAGTCTATAGTCTACTCCATATTATACTCTATAGTCTAGTCCATAGTCTAGTCTAGTCTATAGTCTAGACTATAGTCTAGTCTATAGTATACTCTATAGTCTAGTCTATTGTACAGTATATAGTCTAGTATATAGACTATAGTCTAGTCTTTAGTCTAGACTATAGTCTAGTCTATACTCTAGTCTATAGTCTAGACTATAGTCTAGTCTTTACTCTAGTCTATAGTTTAGACTGTAGTCTAGTCTGAAGTCTAATCAGTGTATAACAGTTTTTGCGTTAGAAAATCTGTTGTGTAACAGTTTTTTTTAGATTTCTGTTGCCAACGTTTGGAAAAACTTAAATATTATTTCAAAATTGTTTACATCCCAGCTATTTGTGTTTAGACTAATTTAATTTTTGCAAATTTTTTATACATTTTTTTTTTTTTTTTTTTCAAAATTCAATTATAAATTTGAATTGTATTTTAAACAAATTTATTTTTACACTTATATCTAGCAAATTGTTTATAAACAATGAAATGTTTTATAAGCATTTTCAATAAACGTTGTTTATCTAAAACTTAATTAAAATTAGATTTCCTTAGAGTTTTTTCTTCTATTTTTTGATAGAAACCATGACGCATTTTACAATTACAAACAAAATTATTAAACAAATAATCGAGATCTCTTGCAATGACGTTTTATCTTAAAAAAATAAACCAAAAATAAACTTGTTATTTTCATTAAATATTGCGTAGTAGCTAGCAAACAGTTAATAAACAAAAAGTATTTGTTCAAAATTTAAATAATAAAAACAAATTATTAAAAAAAATATTATCTACCATATTATTTTTGGTAGATAAATGTTTATTACAACTTATTTGAACAGTTGAGTTATGTTCACGATATTTTTAGAAAAATTTCAATTAAAAAAATAAATAACTTTTTAATCACGTGATTTTGAGTTCAATAATAATTCAATATTCCCATTAACCTAAAGCAACAAATTAATTCAATGAAATTTTTTTTTTAATCTCTAAGGAAAGGAAATAATATTTCCTTTTAAAACTGTTTTATTTATTTATTTTCTAGCTAAATAATCAAAATTTATTATATTCTTTATAAAATTTTACTCTCGCTTTTGTTTTAATACTAGAATTTAATTTTTTTTTTTTTTTTGACCATAAATTCTTTTTTAGCCTTTAGATTTGATTTTATTATCAACTAAATTGAATTATTTGTATTAATAGTAGGGTGATCGACTCGATTTTTCAACCGGTTTTAAAACCGGTTTTTTCTGCTTTACCAGTGTCGGTTTTTTCTAAATGTTGATTTTTCGAATATCGAATAACCCGGTTTTTTCACTTTTTAAAAACCGGTTTCGAATACTTTTATTTACTTTGTATTCAAAGATTATTTAAATGAAATTTTGAAGTAAATAATACAGCCCGTTTAAATTTTAAAAATATTCGAGTCCAGGAACTAGGATATATTTTTCTAATGCACCATTGGTTAAACTTTTTTGATTTTCCTAATTAATTAAAAAAATGTATTTGTAAAATTGATAACTGTTTAATAAAATTTTATTAATCTTAAGATTATATTCCAACTACAATAATTAATTTAACGCTGAAATATTATGGAAGTGTTGGAATGCCTATGAAAATTTCCTAAAAGGGCTTTAGAATAAGCTAGGATTACATAGTACCTTATGTTTAACAGAAGTGTCCACTTTTTTCCTAATTTTTTTTTTTATATTAAAGAAATAATGTAAATCAGACGACTAGATCTGAAGTTATAATCTGTTAAACTGTTAAAAATTATTTCGGGCCATGTTTTATTAATCAAATTTAAACATAAACATTAATTTCTTTAAATTAACATATATTTTTTATTTATTATGAAAAACCGGTTAACCGGTTTTTTCTGAATTTGAAAAATATCAACCGGTTTTTTTGAAATGTCAACTATTCGAACTATTCGAAAACCGGTTTTTGGAAAATGTCGAATAATCGATCACCCTAATTAATAGTCATTCTTGTTTGCAATTCTTTATTTTGTTTTGATAATGACTTTTTTATTACTTTATTTGTTTATAATAAAATCAAATACATTTCAATGTTTAGAGACAAGTACTTAAGGTAATAAATAAATTAATTTTTCTGATTATAAATTTAAATCTGAAAAAACTAAAAATAAACTAAACCGGTTTATTATTTATTACACATTTTATGGCTCATGTCTATAGACTTGTCTATGATTCAGTCTATAGTCTAGTGTATAGTCTAGTCTATAGTCTAGTCTATAGTCTAGTCTATAGTCTAGTCTATAGTCTTGTCTATAGTCTAGTCTATAGTCTAGTCTATAGTCTAGTCTATAGTCTAGTCTAGTCTATAGTCTAGTCTATAGCCTAGTCTATAGTCTAGTCTATAGCCTAGTCTATAGTCTAGTCTATAGTCTAGTCTATAGTCTAGTCTATAGTCTAGTATATAGTCTATAGTCTAGTCTATAGTCTAGTCTATAGTCTAGTCTATAGTCTAGTCTATAGTCTAGTCTATAGTCTAGTCTATAGTCTAGTCTATAGTCTAGTCTATAGTCTAGTCTATAGTCTAGTCTATAGTCTAGTCTATAGTCTAGTCTATAGTCTAGTCTATAGTCTAGTCTATAGTCTAGTCTATAGTCTAGTCTATAGTCTAGTCTATAGTCTAGTCTATAGTCTAGTCTATAGTCTAGTCTATAGTCTAGTCTATAGTCTAGTCTATAGTCTAGTCTATAGTCTAGTCTATAGTCTAGTCTATAGTCTAGTCTATAGTCTAGTCTATAGTCTAGTCTATAGTCTAGTCTATAGTCTAGTCTATAGTCTAGTCTATAGTCTAGTCTATAGTCTAGTCTATAGTCTAGTCTATAGTCTAGTCTATAGTCTAGTCTATAGTCTAGTCTATAGTCTAGTCTATAGTCTAGTCTATAGTCTAGTCTATAGTCTAGTCTATAGTCTAGTCTATAGTCTAGTCTATAGTCTAGTCTATAGTCTAGTCTATAGTCTAGTCTATAGTCTAGTCTATAGTCTAGTCTATAGTCTAGTCTATAGTCTAGTCTATAGTCTAGTCTATAGTCTAGTCTATAGTCTAGTCTATAGTCTAGTCTATAGTCTAGTCTATAGTCTAGTCTATAGTCTAGTCTATAGTCTAGTCTATAGTCTAGTCTATAGTCTAGTCTATAGTCTAGTCTATAGTCTAGTCTATAGTCTAGTCTAGTCTAGTATAGTCTAGTCTATAGTCTAGTCTATAGTCTAGTCTATAGTCTAGTCTATAGACTAGACTATAGTCTAGTCTATAGTCTAGTCTGTAGTCTAGTCTATAGTCTAGTCTACAGTCTCATCTATAGTCCAGTCTATAGTCTAGTCTATAGTCTAGTCTATAGTCTAGTCTATAGTCTAGTCTATAGTCTAGTCTATAGTCTAGTCTATAGTCTAGTGTATAGTCTCGTCTATAGTCTAGTCTATAGTCTAGTCTATAGTCTAGTCTATAGTCTCGTCTATAGTCTAGTGTATAGTCTAGTCTATAGCCTCTATATATAGTCTATAGTCTAGTCTATAGTCTCGTCTATAGTCTAGTGTATAGTCTAGTCTATTGTCTAGTCTATAGCCTAGTCTATAGTCTAGTCTATAGTCTAGTCTATAGTCTAGTCTATAGTCTAGTCTATAGCCTAGTCTATAGTCTAGTCTATAGTCTAGTCTATAGTCTAGTCTATAGTCTCGTCTATAGTCTAGTCTATAGTCTAGTCTATAGTCTAGTCTATAGTCTAGTCTATAGTCTCGTTTATAGTCTAGTCTATAGTCTAGTCTATAGTCTCGTTTATAGTCTAGTCTATAGTCTAGTCTATAGTCTAGTCTATAGTCTCGTCTATAGTCTAGTCTATAGTCTAGTCTATAGTCTAGTCTATAGTCTAGTCTATAGTCTCGTCTATAGTCTAGTCTATAGTCTAGTCTATAGTCTCGTCTATAGTCTAGTCTATAGTCTAGTCTATAGTCTAGTCTATAGTCTAGTCTATAGTCTAGTCTATAGTCTAGTCTATAGTCTCGTTTATAGTCTAGTCTATAGTCTAGTCTATAGTCTCGTTTATAGTCTAGTCTATAGTCTAGTCTATAGTCTAGTCTATAGTCTCGTCTATAGTCTAGTCTATAGTCTAGTCTATAGTCTAGTCTATAGTCTAGTCTATAGTCTCGTCTATAGTCTAGTCTATATTCTAGTCTATAGTCTAGTCTATAATTTAATCTACGATTTATAATTTACACTATAGTCTAGTCTATAGTCTAGTCTATAGTCTAGTCTATAGTCTCGTCTATAGTCTCGTCTATAGTCTCGTCTATAGTCTAGTCTATAGACTAGCCTATAGTCTAGTCTATAGTCTAGTCTATAATTTAATCTACGATCTATAATTTACACTATAGTCTAGTCTATAGGCTAATCTATATTCCAGTCTTTAGTCTAATCTACAGTCTATAGTCTATTATATAATCAAATATTTATTCTACTCTTTAGTCTTCTCTATAGTCTAGTCTATATTCAAGTATAGTCTGTAGACTAGTCTTTAGTCTAGTCTATAGTCTGGTCTATAGTCCAGGCTATAGTCTAATCTATAGTATAATTTACAGTCTATAATCTACACTACAGTCTGGACTGTAGTATAGTCTGGACTGTAGTATAGTCTGGACTATACTATAGTCTGGACTATACTATAGTCTAAAGTACAATCTATAGTCCAGTCTAAAGTCTACTCTATAGTTTAGTCTATAGTCTGTTCCATAGCCTAGCCTGTATTATAGCCTATAGTCTAGTATATAGTCTAGTCTACAGTCCAGTATATAATTCTATAAAAAATCATTTGTAACAAAATTTTTTCGTTAAAATTTTGCAATTAATAAAAAAAACATTCATTTATGTTACTTTGTATTATTTTAATTACATTGTAGTTTATTTACCCGGCTGTCTGCCAGTGTCTGGGTAGGAAAAATATTATTGATCGTGTAACAGGTTATTGGTTATTGGCAAGTTTAACCGGTAATAAGCGTTTATATTTAGAAATTGAAAAAAAATTATATTTATCATCTATTACATTATTGAAAGAAGAAACACTGACACGTTTTAATTGTTTAAATTTACTAAAAATAAATAGTCATTATTACCAGGCAGACAAATAATTCGTAAAGTAATATTAACGTAGAATTTTGATATACGATTTAAAGAAAATTGAGTTAAAATTAACCTATGTTTTATGTAGTAAATGTTGCACAACATAATGTTTTGCAACATTTGTTTACTTGAAATATAAGCAGCTTGCCAAAAATTATTGGCAGCACTGTTAGGTGGTGGCTTTTAACGGTAAATTAGTGTTGACAATTAAATTTTTGTGAAATTTACTTAATGACTCTTTAAATTAAAAATCTCTACTAAGTTTTAATAAAAACCCTATAAATTAATAATTTTGTTTAGATTTCCTAATAAGTCGGCAAATCAATTTAATCGCTTAAATAATTCGAAGTAAATTCCAAAACAATACAATTTATTTAATATACATTCTAGCAAATCCCTTCTGATTCTGTAAGAATTAAATTTCTATAAACTTAATTTTCCTATAAATTATAATCGGTTGTAATGCATTAAATATTAACAAGAACTAAATAAAAACAGTTGTTTTTGGGTTTTGTTTAAGTTCATTGATTTTCTCTTCTACTTACTCCTACATAAAGACACGCAATTTGCAACAAATGTTTATTTAATTAAATTATTTCCGTTAAGGAAGTGTAACTAAGTAAAAATGCAAACTATATAAATTGTTCATTCTCAGTTTAACATAAATAATGACAATAATTCTTTTTTTATACAAAACTGCAGTCGCTATTTGTAAAAGAGGCAACAGGGGCGTGTATTTGAAAAAGACTAGCCTATGGACTAGACGAAAGACTAGAGTATAGAATAGACGAAAGACTAGACTATAGAATAGACGAAAGACTAGACTATAGACTAGAGTATAGACTAGACTATAGACTAGACTATAGACTAGACTATAGACTAGACTATAGACTAGACTATAGACTAGACTATAGACTAGAGTATAGACTAGACTATAGACTAGACTATAGACTAGATTAAGACTAGACTATAGACTAGACTATAGACTAGACTATAGACTAGACTATAGACTACTATAGACTAGACTATAGACTAGACTATAGACTAGACTATAGACTAGACTATAGACTAGACTATAGACTAGACTATAGACTAGACTATAGACTAGACTATAGACTAGACTATAGACTAGACTATAGACTAGACTATAGACTAGACTATAGACTAGACTATAGACTAGACTATAGACTAGACTATAGACTAGACTATAGACTAGACTATAGACTAGACTATAGACTAGACTATAGACTAGACTATAGACTAGACTATAGACTAGACTATAGACTAGACTATAGACTAGACTATAGACTAGACTATAGACTAGACTATAGACTAGACTATAGACTAGACTATAGACTAGACTATAGACTAGACTATAGACTAGACTAGACTAGACTATAGACTAGACTATAGACTAGAGTATAGACTAGACTATAGACTAGACTATAGACTAGACTATAGACTAGACTATAGACTAGACTATAGACTAGACTATAGACTAGACTATAGACTAGACTATAGACTAGACTATAGACTAGACTATAGACTAGACTACTATAGACTAGACTATAGACTAGACTATAGACTAGACTATATGTTAGACTATATACTAGACTATATACTAGACTATATGGTAGACTATAGACTGGACCATAGGCTAGTCTATAGACTAGACTAGACTATAGACTACACTATAGGCTAGACTATAGACTAGAACATAGGCTAGACTATAGACTAGACTATAGGCTAGGCTATAGACTAGGCTATAGACTAGACTAGACTATAGACTAGGCTATAGACTAGACTATAGACTAGGCTATAGACTAGACTATAGACTAGGCTATAGACTAGACTATAGACTAGGCTATAGACTAGACTATAGACAAGACTATAGACAAGACTATAGGCTAGACTATAGACTAGGCTATAGACTAGACTAGGCTATAGACTAGACTATAGACTAGACTATAGACTAGACTATAGACTAGACTATAGACTAGACTATAGACTATACTATAGACTAGACTATAGACTAGACTATAGACTAGACTATAGACTACACTATAGACTAGACTATAGACTAGACTATAGACTAGACTATAGACTAGACTATAGACTAGACTATAGACTAGACTATAGACTAGACCATAGACAAGACTATAGACTAGACTAGACTATAGACTAGACTATAGACTAGGCTATAGACTAGACTATAGACTAGACAATAGACTAGACTATAGACTAGACTATAGACTAGACTATAGACTAGACTATAGACTAAACTATAGACTAGACTAGACTATAGACTAGACTATAGACTATGCTATAAAATAGACTATAGACTTGGCTATTGACTAGACTATAAACTATACCATAGACTAGACTATAGACTAGACTCTATACTAGACTCTATACTAGACTATAGACTAGACTACAGACTAGACTCTATACTAGATAATAGACTAGACTATAGACTAGACTCTATACTAGACTCTAAACTATAGACTAGACTTAAATTTTTACTACAGATAGACTTTTAAAAACACCTTAAAATATGTAACATTAATTTTGAATCCCCTTTTAAACAGTCTTGCAAAGAGACTCTGTCAATAATGCAAAATTACACAACGACATACAAACTAACATAAAAGTGTCCAGTGTAAATGGTTCACTTGCTTTTGGTCTCGTGTCATTTATATGATTAGTTTAATGTTTGTTTTTGTTTGTTCTTGCTGTATTTGTTGTTGCCGTATAAAATGACAAGTTGATTTTCATAATTTCTTTGATATGTTTGCTATACACATACAAAACTACACTCGACAAACCACAAACAAAACACAGAATTGAAAATAATATTTACAAAAGAAAAATAAACCCACAAAAAAATAAATAAACAAGTGCAAAATGAGTCCATTGACTTTAAGCTTTTCTTGTTGTTATTTTTGTAATTTCATTCATTTATGCACTTGTTGTTTTTATGATTAAAGCGTAGGAGAAAGAGTAGGTTTATTTTATATTCGTTCCTTTGTGCTTAAAGAATCAATAGTAATAATGTTAAGAGACAACTGTTGTTGCGATGTGATTGGGGGCACGTCTAACAAATTTACAAACCCAATTACTCATTCACTACCTTTAGACGGAATATCTACAGGTAGTATTTTTAAATATAGTTTTGTTTTTGTTTCTTAAGAATTGCAAAAAATAATATAAAACAGACTGAATGAATGACTTTAGTCTCAAAATCTAATATTTTACGTGTTTATTGGTTAGTCAGCTATTTAGTTGTAAATCTATGAAAAAAAACAGTGAAACCTTTTAAATATTACACATATAAGCTTTTAGTTTACAGAATTAATTCAAACTAAAGGGTCCCTCTTAAAGGGTCTTTTCTCTATTTGCTAAAAACCTGAAGTAGTATTACCTCAGTTTGCAAAAGTTAAAATAATAATTAATTATTTTTTAGTCTAATAAAAAACAACAAAAAACTGATATCATCTAGTATTAAATCATGAAAAATTAACATGAAATAAATAAACTATAATTATTTGCAATTAGTTTTTATATTTTTATTAAGAAAAAGCGCACAGTGGGGCGGTTTTCTAAAGAAATGATAAAGACGTAATATGACAATTACTGGTAAAATGTTACCTCAGACTATAGACTAGGCTAGACTATAAACTAGACTATAAACTAGACTATAAACTAGACTATATGCTAGACTATAGTCCTGACTATAGACTAGACTATAGTCCTGACTATAGACTAGACTATAGTCCTGACTATAGACTAGACTATAGTCCTGACTATAGACTAGACTATAGTCCTGACTATAGACTAGACTATAGTCCTGACTATAGACTAGACTATAGTCCTGGCTATAGACTAGACTATAGTCCTGAATATAGACTAGACTATAGTCCTGACTATAGACTAGACTATAGTCCTGACTATAGACTATAGTCCTGACTATAGACTAGGCTATAGATTAGACTATAGACTAGACTTTAGACTAGACTATAGACTAGACTATAGACTAGACTATAGACTAGACTATAGACTAGACTATAGACTAGACTATAGACTAGACTATAGACTAGACTATAGACTAGACTATAGACTAGACTATAGACTAGACTATAGACTAGACTATAGACTAGACTATAGACTAGACTATAGACTAGACTATAGACTAGACTATAGACTAGACTATAGACTAGACTATAGACTAGACTATAGACTAGACTATAGACTAGACTATAGACTAGACTATAGACTAAACTATAGACTAGACTATAGACTAGACTATAGACTAGACTATAGACTAGACTATAGACTAGACTATAGACTAGACTATAGACTAGACTATAGACTAGACTATAGACTAGACTATAGACTAGACTATATGTTAGACTATATACTAGACTATATACTAGACTATATGGTAGACTATAGACTGGACCATAGGCTAGTCTATAGACTAGACTAGACTATAGACTACACTATAGGCTAGACTATAGACTAGAACATAGGCTAGACTATAGACTAGACTATAGGCTAGGCTATAGACTAGGCTATAGACTAGACTAGACTATAGACTAGGCTATAGACTAGACTATAGACTAGGCTATAGACTAGACTATAGACTAGGCTATAGACTAGACTATAGACTAGGCTATAGACTAGACTATAGACAAGACTATAGGCTAGACTATAGGCTAGACTATAGACTAGACTATAGACTAGACTATAGACTAGACTATAGGCTAGACTATAGACTAGAACATAAGCTAGACTATACACTAGACTATAGACTAGACTATAAACAAGACTATAGGCTAGACTATAGGCTAGACTGTAGACTAGATTATAGGCTAGACTATAGGCTAGACTACAGGCTAGACTATAGACTAGACTATAGACTAGACTATAGGCTAGACTATAGACTAGACTATAGTCCTGACTATAGTCCTGACTATAGTCCTGACTATAGTCCTGACTATAGACTAGACTATAGTCTTGACTATAGACTAGACTATAGTCTTGACTAGACTATAGACTAAGGTATAGATTAGACTAGACTATAGACTAAAAATAGGTCCTTAAAAATAGAAATTGAGTCAAAATTTGGCATATTTTGTCTTTATAAATCAGTTCAATATTTGTCATATTTCGTCTATAGAAACTTGGCCAAATATTGATTAGAATAGGGCGTAGTTAAAATGATTACTTTTATAAAACGATTCAATTTAAATATTTATAAAACTTATTGTTTTTCTCAGACTAACAAAGGAAATAAGATATCACTTCATTATGCATTCATACATAAATAATAACGACACGATTATGGGTGTACGTGATCATTAACAGCAGCATTTGACCATGAATTTTCAGTTAAAAAAAATCAAATGCTAAAAAATTATGACTTTTTTAATAAGAAATTCTAATGAATGAAATTGTATTTTGCAAATGTTTTAACACAAACTGTTGGGAGAAATGTTAATAAACTTGTTTTTTTAAATTAACATTTAAAAATAAACATTTTGAAATAAAATATTTACTAAACTTGAAAATGTGCAAAATTTGTTAAAAAAAAGAAAGAAAGAAAGAACCTGGAAATGTTTAACTAAAATAAATAAACTTTGTTTTTGTTAATTCTTTGTTTATAGCAATTATTTACAGATATACGAAAATTCTTTAGATATAAAGGGGGTATTTCATAAAGAAAATTGTTTTTAAAACAACAATTTTAAAATAAATGAATTTTTTATAAAAAATGTTTAAATTCTTTTAATATTTTATTAGAAAATATAAAAATTAGCTCAATATTCTACTTTTTGTTTTTGTATTGCGTAAATTTTATTTTGTAGTTTTCTTTTTAATTCGGCTTGAAATGTTGGCAATAATATGGAGTATTTTTTTATAATTTTAAGATTAGCTATATGTTTTCTATCATTTTACAAAATTTTATCAAAATCGGTCCAGTCGTTTTGAAATTACAGCTTAATTTCTATTTGTTGAAAAAAAATTCTTTAACTATATCAAGCGTTGTTAAGAAAAAGTACCATAATTTATTGATTTAGTACTAAAATTTGCAACTGTGTTATTTATTTACTTCTCTTTATTTTTGTTTTTGCTATAACCTCTCATCATAGTGGCAGCTGTTGTGTTTTGTTATTTACTTTGAGGTTTTTTAATACAAAGTTAGAAAATTTTTAAAAATTTCTTAAATTTCTACAGAATAAATTAAATTTTTTAAACAAAAATGGATAAAAAAGATTCTAAAGAATCCACCACCTTGATATTTAAAAATATACCAAAACAAATAGATGATTTAACAGGACTTTTAGACAAATTAAAATTGCCGGCAAGAGAAGTTAAACCATTTGGACGCAAACGTGCTTTGATAACTTTTCAAGAAAAAAATGAAGCAGAACAGGCTTTAAGTGCTCTTAAAGAATTGGAATTTAATGGCAATTGTTGTAATATAGCAATATTTTGTAAAGACAAACCTAACAACAACAGCATAGTGCAAAAACCCAACAAAACTTCTATAAGAAAAAGCAATAAAAGTATACAGACCCAATTGGAAGACACGTCAGGAACAAAGGCTTTAAATAAAGAACAACAACTTAACAAGTACGTACAAAAGTTATATGCTGTAGAAGAAGAATTGGGTTTTAATCAGCCTCCTGCTCCCTATTTGAAATACACATATCCTCCTATAAATAAGGATATTTTAGATAACATTTGTATATCTTTGCTAAGTAATAAACGTTTCTATACACAAGCTTTACATCTAATGAATCGTATGAATTTGGAGCCACCTTTTAATAAAAGAAATTATAAATTTACCCCACCTGGGGTACCAAAGGAGGCACAAACCCAAACAGATGAAGTACAAATACAGGAAAAACAAACTTTATCTCTACAAGAAGAAATTGAAAGTGAATTGGAATCCGCAGAAGAAGAAGAATATAAACCAAAACCTAAACCTACACAACAACTAAAAAGAAAACTAACCAATCAACCAGAACAATATAAAAAGAAGGCCCGACAAATGTTGCTCTCTACACAAAAGTTAAATAAAGAAACGCACAAAAAACCAGCAAAAACTAATTTATCTATTAAGGAAATATTTGAGACAACAGAGCATAACTTAACCACCAGCAACAAAATAGAGTTGCAATTGAAGCCCAATAAAAAGGAAACCTCCAAATCCTTAGTATCACTATCCTCGAATTTAAATACACAAAAACTTTCTCTGGAAGAACTTGAAAAACTACCCATTTACAAGAATTATCAAAAAGGATCAGCCAGCAATAAGCTTTATATTAAAAATTTACACAAAGATGTAACCACTGATGATTTAAGATTAATCTATCAACGTTATCTTAAGACTGAGGCTCTCAGTTTAGATATAAAAGTTATGCAACATGGTCGTATGAAGGGACAAGCTTTTGTTACTTTTCAGGGCCAGGAAATGGATATTATAAAGCCTTTAATAGCTGAAGCTTTAGAGGAAACTAATGGTTTTGTATTACGCGATAAACCCATGGTAGTGTGTTATGGAAAACAAACTTAAAGAAAGAGGTTAATATGGTTGTTTTTGGGGAAAATTTTTGTTATATAGTCTTTAGTAGTTGAAACTAAACTAAATTTAGTCTTATTTTTATAGGCAAAATTTGCTACATTTTTTATAGAAATCAAGCCAAAATTTAACCTATTTTGTCTTTACATATTGGCATATTTTGTGGACAGAATTTGGGGCAATAAATGTCATAGTTTGTCTATAGAAATTATGCCAAATTAAGCTATAATTTAATAACATGTTTTAACAGTTACTTAAACCCAGTTTCTGTTTTTTTTTTTCTTTTTATTCTTATTACTTTTAGACCATATTGTCTAATATAATTAAATTTTTTCTTTTTATGCTTTTTTACTTTCAGACAACTTGGTCTTATCGACACCATTTATGTAGATGGTGGACAACCACAAAATAATAATACTTCCACAAAATCCAGTAAATCAAAATTATCTTTACAATCTTATGAATATGTTATAGCAGTAGATTTTGAAGCCACTTGCTGGGAAAATAAAGCTCCCCCGAAATGGCGTGAATCTGAAATTATAGGTAAAAGAAAAACTTTAATTAAAAAGTGTTTCAATTTTACATAAATTTCATTTTGTTTTCCAGAATTTCCCGCTGTTTTGGTTAATCTAAAGACCGGCAAAATCGAAGCAGAATTTCATAAATACATCATGCCCATTGAATCACCCAAATTGAGTGCATTTTGCACTGAACTCACTGGCATAACACAGAAAACTGTCGATAATGGCATACCACTGCAGACTGCCCTTATGATGTTTCAGGAATGGTTGCGCAAAGAGTTAAGAGCTCGCCATCTAATGCTGCCCAAAGTATCAAAAGATAATAAAATTGGCAATTGTGCTTTTGTCACCTGGACCGATTGGGATTTTGGCATATGTTTGGATAAGGAATGCAGCCGGAAACGTATTAAGAAACCACCATATTTTAATCAATGGATTGATATGCGTGTCATATACAGGGAATGGTATAAGTATAAACCGCTTAATTTTCTCGACGCCCTCACCTATGTGGGTCTACAGTTTGAGGGTAAACAACATTCGGGCATAGATGATGCTAAGAATTTAGCCGCTTTAACACACAAATTGGTAAATGATGGTGCCACTTTGGCCATAACCAAAGATTTGACACCCTTCCAATTGAATTTGAATTGTGTTTTCTAAACGAACAACAACATTAGCAACAACAACCATAATACACCAAACTGTAGCCATAGCTTAACTAACTAGGTTTTAAAAACAACTAGGTCTAGGGAGTATTTTTTTACATATTAACAAAACAAAAAACAACTTAACTATATTTAAAAAAAAAAAAAACAAAAAACATCACAAAACCTAAAAAACAAATTATTAATTTATATAATTACTTTACTATAACTACTATTTTATAACAAATAAACAAGAAAATTACAAGACTTGAAATACTTTTTTTTATAAAAAAATCTAAAAATCAAAACACGAAACTTAAAGAAATTATAAATTTCTCGTAATGTTTAATATAAAAAGTCTTTTTATAACTTTTTTTACCTAAGAAAAATTAAGGCCAATTTTAAATTTTTTTAAATAAAAGTAAAATTAAAATTAAGTTAAAAGTAAATTAACAAAATAAAGTATTTTTAAAGACCAATATTTAATATACAAACAATTTCCAATAATAATCTTAAAAAACGAAAAAAACTTATTGCTTTTTTTTAGTATTTACCACACAACACACATTTTTGTACTTTATTTATAATGAGAAAATGAAAAAATAGAAAAGAAAAACACACACACACACCTAATGACATGATATTAAATAAAAATATTCAAATATTCAAGTATATAAATACATAACTTTGAATTTAAATAAAATCTGTAGAAAAGTAAGTATTTCAAAATAAAAAGATATAATAACCATACCTAGCAAAAAAGGAACATCCAAAGAATATCAATTTGTTTTTTCTCCATAGTCTAGTCTGTAGTGTAGTCTATACTAGTCTAGTCTATAGTGTAGTCTATAGTGTAGTTATTTAGTTAGTTTGAAAGGAGGATGTATATACATTAACTCCATAACCAGTGCCTCAGGTGGGAATCTAACCCACCACCTCCGGTCTTCCAGACTAGAACACTAACCTACCGGAGGCCAGAGTGTAGTCTATAGTGTAGTCTATAGTCTAGTCTATAGACTAGTCTATAGTCTAGAGTAGTCATAGTAGTCTATAGTCTAGTCTATACTCAAGTCTATAGTCTAGTCTATAGTCTAGTCTATAGTCTAGTCTATAGTCTAGTCTATAGTCTATAGTATAGTCTATAGTCTAGTCTATAGTCTAGTCTATAGTCTAGTCTATAGTCTAGTCTATAGTCTAGTCTATAGTCTAGTCTATAGTCTAGTCTATAGTCTAGTCTATAGTCTAGTCTATAGTCTAGTCTATAGTCTAGTCTATAGTCTAGTCTAGTCTAGTCTAGTCTAGTCTATAGTAGTCTAGTCTATAGTCTAGTCTATAGTCTAGTCTATAGTCTAGTCTATAGTCTAGTCTATAGTCTAGTCTATAGTCTAGTCTATAGTCTAGTCTATAGTCTAGTCTATATTCTAGTCTAGTCTATAGTCTAGTCTATAGTCTAGTCTATAGTCTAGTCTATATTCTAGTCTAGTCTATATTCTAGTCTAGTCTATAGTCTAGTCTATAGTCTAGTCTATAGTCTACTCTATAGTCTAGTCTATAGTCTAGTCTATAGTCTACTCTATAGTCTAGTCTATAGTCTAGTCTATAGTCTAGTCTATAGTCTAGTCTATAGTCTAGTCTATAGTCTAGTCTATAGTCTAGTCTATAGTCTAGTCTATAGTCTAGTCTATAGTCTAGTCTATAGTCTACTCTATAGTCTAGTCTATAGTCTAGTCTATAGTCTAGTCTATAGTTCTACTCTATAGTCTAGTCTATAGTCTACTCTATAGTCTAGTCTATAGTCTAGTCTATAGTCTACTCTATAGTCTAGTCTATAGTCTAGTCTATAGTCTACTCTATAGTCTAGTCTATAGTCTAGTCTATAGTCTACTCTATAGTCTAGTCTATAGTCTAGTCTATAGTCTAGTCTATAGTCTAGTCTATAGTCTAGTCTATAGTCTAGTCTATAGTCTAGTCTATAGTCTAGTCTATAGTCTAGTCTATAGTCTAGTCTATAGTCTAGTCTATAGTCTATAGTCTAGTCTATAGTCTAGTCTATAGTCTAGTCTATAGTCTAGTCTATAGTCTAGTCTATAGTCTAGTCTATAGTCTAGTCTATAGTCTAGTCTATAGTCTAGTCTAGTCTATAGTCTAGTCTAGTCTATAGTCTAGTCTAGTCTATAGTCTAGTCTAGTCTATAGTCTAGTCTATAGTCTAGTCTATAGTCTAGTCTATAGTCTAGTCTATAGTCTAGTCTATAGTCTAGCCTATAGTCTAGTCTATAGTTTAGTCTAAATTCGGAACTATAGTTTAGTCTAGATTCGGAACTATAGTTTAGTCTAGATTCGGAACTATAGTTTAGTCTAGATTCGGAACTATAGTTTAGTCTAGATTCGGAACTATAGTTTAGTCTAGATTCGGAACTATAGCCTAGTCTATAATGTTGCTTATAGCCTAGTCTATAGTCTGGATTATAGTATCGTCTAAATTCTGCTCTATACATTGATTTATAGTCAAGCTAGTTATCTTGTCTATAATGTAATATTTAGTCTTAACGACAGTCTATTCTATAGTCTAGTCTTTAGCATTTCTTATGACAACAAGATGGTATGGTGACTCCATTAATGTTAAAAATAATACTCTATTTTATTAATTAATATGAATAATTAATCACCAGAATGAATATTATTTAAATAAATCACAATAAGAGCAGATGATCGAAGGTTAAATCATACAAAATACTATAAACAATTCACAATGGCAATAAAAAAATATACAGATATTTTAATAAAATAATAAATAAGGGAAATCCCCTCAAATTCTCGGTTTGACTATAAATTTATTTAATGATATTAGTCACTCAATGTACTGTATGACTAGAAATTTTTTTTAGTGATAAAATTGAACAAAATATTTGCATGCAATCAGTAGCTATTCTACAGTCAAATAACAAAGGAATAAATATTAACAAAGCGTTTTTTAAACCCAGCTGATATTAAATTCAAATTAAAAGTTTTTCTCTGTTAATTAAACTAAAGTTAACATTTGTTATAAAAGAAACATTTCAACAAGTTTTCGAACAAAATGGATAACAATGAGAAGTAAATATTTTTACAAGTTTTCACAAATTTGTTATAAATTATTAATAATTTCATTAATTAATAGAGCCGCCAATGACTCTAAACGGCCTTATAAGTATATAGTAGCGTTGGATTTTGAAGCCACCTGTTGGTTGCATCAACCACCGGCAGAATATAGAAATGCAGAAATTATAGGTTCGTGTTACTTTCCCTGAACAAAGAAGTGCCAATGTTTAATATTTTTTTATTTTATAGAATTTCCAGCAGTTTTATTAAATCTAGAAACTGGGCAAATAGAAGCTGAATTTCATCAATATCTCAAGCCCAGAGAAAAGCCGCAATTAAGTGATTATTGTCTTGAACTCACTGGTATAACCCAGCAAACAGTTGATAATGGCATATCATTAAAATCGTGCCTACAACTGTTCGAAGAATGGTTAAGCAAAGAATTGAGATCACGTCAACTCCAACTGCCAAAGGAATCAAAAGATAACCCATTGGGCAATTGTGCTTTCGTTACATGGAGCGATTATGATTTGAGCGTATTTTTAGAATTAGAATGTCGTAGAAAATCGATTGAAAAACCTAAATATTTAGATCAATGGATTAATATGCAAGCAATATTTAAAAAAAAATTCCATAGAAGAAAAAGTAATAACTTTTCGAATGCTTTAAATTATGTCGGCTTAAAATTTAGAGGCCAACAACATGCTGGTATTGATGATGCCCGAAATTTAGCTTACTTAACATATAAAATGGTTAAGAAGGGGACAACTTTGAAGATAACCACTGATATGTCTCCCACTGTTTGGAATCTTAATTGTTTCTGATGAAAATTGTTCTATAAAACAAATCTTTAAATTTCCTTTCATGGAGTGATTTAATAAAATTTTTATGACAAACTTTAATGTTTGTGTCTATAGCCAATTTTTAAATTCTGTATAATCAATAGCTTTAACTTAGTCTATAGTCTAGTCTATAGTATACATAGTCTATAATCTTTTCTATATCTTTTCTATAGTCTGGCCTATAGTATTTTGTATCGTCTAGTCTACAGTCTAGTCTATAGTATGGTCTATAGTCTAGTGTACAGTCTAGTCTATAGTCTAGTCCATAGTCTAGTCTATAGTCTAGTCCATAGACTAGTCTATAGCCTAGTCTATAGTCTAGTCTACAGTCTAGTCTATAGTCTAGTCTACAGTCTAGTATATAGTATAGTCCATAGTATAGTCTATAGTCTAGTCTACAGTCTAGTCTACAGTCTAGTCTATAGTCTAGACTACAGTCTATAGTCTAGTCTATAGTATACATAGTCTATAATCTTTTCTATATCTTTTCTATAGTCTGGCCTATAGTAGTTTGTATCGTCTAGTCTACAGTCTAGTCTATAGTATGGTCTATAGTCTAGTGTACAGTCTAGTCTATAGTCTAGTCCATAGTCTAGTCTATAGTCTAGTCCATAGTCTAGTCTATAGTCTAGTCAATAGTCTAGTCTATAGTCTAGTCAATAGTCTAGTCTATAGTCTAGTCTATAGCCTAGTCTATAGTCTAGTCTATAGTCTAGTCTACAGTCTAGTCTATAGTCTAGTCTAGTCTACAGTCTAGTATATAGTATAGTCCATAGTCTAGTCTACAGTCTAGTCTACAGTCTAGTCTACAGTCTAGTCTAGTCTATAGTCTAGTCTACGCCAGAAAAGGTATCAATAAAACAACATATTTTAATCAGTGGAAGTCTTTAAGAAATATACAAATTCCTATAGACGTAGTAACTTCAAATAGGTATGCCCTAAATTATATCGGCTTACAATTCAATGGTAAGGAACATTCGTGCTTAGAAGATGCACGTAATACAGCTACTTTTACACGTGAACTGGTTAAGAAGGGTGTTAATTTAAAGACAAACACTGATTTGACTCCCTCTACTTGGAATCTTCATTACATCTAAAGAATCTAACGAGTATTTTTAAACATTTAATTTTTCGTTAACTTTTTTTCTTACCTTTTTAAGTTATTTTTACTAAAATTTATTAAAACATTTGTAAAAGTTATTAAATTCACTTATACCTCCTTACTTTTCACGTTAAATATGTAATATTTTTAAAAACTCACTTTATATAAATTATTTATAATTAAACTTCAACAAATTTGCACGGAGCCACAATAAAAAGCTTCGCTTTCATAGGGCGCCATTTTATTAAGACTTCAAAGCTGATTAAGAATAATTAGCGCCGTTCACAATAATGTAACGGTGGCAATTGAAAAGAAAAAATAAGGATTTACAATTTCAATTAAATAAATTTTGTAAAAATTCAAGGTTTTGATTATGGTTTTAACAAAATTTAAATTTAATTTGTATTGTATACATCTCAATACAGTATCGCAAAAATCCTGGTTTGTAATCCCTTCTAAAATTTGGTCAAAACTTTTAACTAAGCGCATCTCTTTTAAGGGTTTAATTATAACCTAGTACATAATACATATTTTCTGTCTATAGTCTCATAACAAACTAAGTTTAAAATACAACTTTATTTGTTGGAATAATTAAAATGTGCATTTCAAAAACGATAGAAGGGATATATACATACATATGTATATATAGGTATGTGCGCTATAAACAATTCACAATTGCAATCAATTATAGAACATCTATAAATTTAAAACATAAAGGGACATCCCCTTTAATTATTTATTTAACAATCAATTATTAACTACTGAATAAGTTTTATTATAGTATTATTTCAAAAGTATAAATACTAAAAGTCGTATATCTGGGAAAATATATGTATAACAACTAGAAAAAATTGTATATGGGAATATTGTATTTAGTGTAGCAAAGCACACTGGGTAAGCTAGTTCCATACAGAGGGCGAAGTCGACTTAAAATTGTCGGCGGCGGCGGCGGCTGATCCAAAATAATTCGGCGGCGGCTTAAAGTCGGCTCAGAGCCGAACGTTTTTAGGGAAATTGAAACTCTTAAATTTATGTTCAAAAATAATGTAAATATCAAAATTTAGAGACTGGGAGGATCACTTTGCTTAAAATATTAATAATAAATGATTTTTAAAAAAGGCTCAAAAGTTTCTAGATTTAGTCTACTTTAATTCTCATTTACACTATCTGGAATCTTATGAAGAAATTGTGGATGGAACAAATAAAAAATATTTAAATTAACAAGACATACATTTACATATCTTTTAAATTTTTTTTTTTTTTTTTTTTTTTGCAAAATATATATATTATTAATATAAACAAATTTTAGCATAATAGTTCCGAAACAACTTATTGCCCATTCACATTCATATAAAAAATATAACAATGAATATACATATCGGGAGTATTGAAAACTATAAAATATCGCTTGTTACATATATCCTTTGTAAAAATCTTGTACGTTTTCCAAATATAATTTGGCCAATAATAATTCATTATGTTACAGAATCAAAAATAATTGGTCCTACGGTCTATAGTCTAGTTAATAAAAACATTAAAAAATTTGAGTCGTCTATAGTCTAGTCAATAGTCTAGTCTATAGTCTAGCCTAGTCTATAGTCTAGCCTAGTCTATAGTCTAGCCTAGTCCATAGTCTAGCCTAGTCTATAGTCTAGCCTAGTCTATAGTCTAGCCTAGTCTATAGTCTAGTCTATAGTCTAGTCTATAGTCTAGTCTATAGTCTAGTCTATAGTCCAGTCTATAGTCCAGTCTATACTCTAGTCTACAGTCTAGTCTAGTCTAGTCTATAGTCTAGTCTATAGTTTAGTCTATAGTCTAGTCTATAGTCTAGTCTAGTCTATAGTCTAGTCTAGTCTATAGTCTAGTCTAGTCTATAGTCTAGTCTATATTCTAATCTATAGTCTAGTCTATAGTCTAGTCTATAGTCAGGTCTATAGTCTAGTCTATAGTCAAATCTATAGTCTAGTCTATAGTCTAGTCTATAGTCTAGTCTATAGTCTAGTCTATAGCCTAGTCCAGTCTTTAGTCTAGTCTTTAGTCTAGTCTTTAGTCCAGTCTAAAGTCTAGTCTAGTCTTTAGTCTATAATCTAGATTGTAGTCTAGTCTATATTCTGATCTGGAGTTTCGACTATAGTCTTGTCGACTATATAGTCTTTACTCTACTCGACTTTATTATCTTAACTATACTCTAGAATTCTAAAAAAACCCATCATAACTATGTTGGATAACGGATTTGGAAGTGTTTCGATTGTTGCAAAATAGTTTTTTTGTACTAAAAGAATATTCCAATGTTTTATAAAAATTTGTTTCTTCCAAGAAAAAGACATCAATTTAAATTACTATTTATAAAATATGGAAGCATATGAAGATTCTATAGAGCATGAAAGAAATAGCAATATAAAATATTTGAGTATATTGCTAAATATTTAAGGGGAACCCCCTAAATTAATTATATTATATAACATTGGAAATGAAATGTCACTATAGGAAATGCTTAAAGCGCGAAAGAGATGGCAATGAATTAATAAAAGTAGTATTTCAAATTTAAATTTTGAGAATTGTAGTTACTTGGTGAAAAACTTTCAATCTATTCGCAACGATTAAAAAACTTTTTCATAACAAACATTTTTAAACTTTTTAAAATTTCACAGAATATTTTAAATAAACAGGACAATGTTTGCGTAAGTAATTTTTTAAACGAATGTAATTGAAGTGTTAATAGATATTGATGAAATTCCAATTAAATTGAAATTAAGAATTCGAATTTAATGATTTTAATACAATTTAAATTTTAATTTAAATGTTTTAAAAACATTAAAAAATTTGAGTCGTCTTAAGCCGAGTGTTTGGGCGGCGGCTCAAGCAACTAAATATAGTGCGCCGACTCGAAGCCGGTCGACTTCGCCCTCTGGTTCCATATATAATTTTATTATTGTTGATTCTAAACATAACATTTTCGCCAAAAATAAACAATGACTTCGTAAGTATTTACACATTTCAAATAAATTTATGATAAAAACAAAAAAG
Organism: Lucilia sericata; assembly: GCF_015586225.1. Classification (NCBI taxonomy): domain Eukaryota; kingdom Metazoa; phylum Arthropoda; class Insecta; order Diptera; family Calliphoridae; genus Lucilia; species Lucilia sericata. The sequence continues at coordinate 47,783 of NW_023994603.1, read as the reverse complement.
GTGTGGTCAAAATCTCGCTAAAGTTTTTTTTTGTGATTCATAATCTAGAAATATGTTCATATTATGTACATATTTTAATAAAAACTTATTAAACTGTTTTTTTTTTTTACAGTCTTAGATTTAAAAAAATAACACCCAAATATATTATAGCTGTTCATTTTGCGGCTACATGCTGGGAAAAACAACCTTCACCGAAGTTTCGGAATGCAGAAATTATAGGTTCATTTTATAGCTATAAACATAACAAGTTTATATTATTAAAAATATTTTAATTTTACAGAATTTCCAGCAGTTTTAATGAATTTAGAAACTGGCGCTATAGAAGCCGAATTTCATGAATATGTCAAGCCCACGGAAAAACCCCAATTAAGTGAATTTTGCATTAAAATTACTGATATTATGCAGACGACTGTCGATAATGCTATAACTCTAGATAGTGTTTTAATCAAGTTTGAAAAATGGTTGGTAAACGAATTGAAGACTCGTCAGCTGGTGTTGCCAAAATTTTCACCACTTAATGTAGAGGGCAATTGTGCCTTTGTAACCTGGTCCGATTGGGATTTCGATGTATGTTTACATAAAGAGTGCATTAGGAAAAATATAAAAAAACCCGAATATTTTAATCAATGGATTAAAATTCGTCACTTATTCAGGGGTTCCACAAGATATATGCCTGATAACTTTACAGATGCCTTACGTCATTTAGGCTTAACATTTATTGGTAACGAGCATTCAGGTATAGATTATGCCAAAAATATGGCAGCCTTAACTCATAAATTGAAGAATAGAGGTGTTGCATTACAAATAACGGAAGACTTGACACCAAATAAGTGTAATGATAATAGTATTTTTGAGTAGTATTAATAAAAACTAATAATTTTCGCATACACTCTCTAAAGTATCGTATTTTATCACAAGTGAATATGTAAAGCTTAGTTCGCACCTATCAAATATCGAAACTTAAAATTTTTTGTAAAACTTTTTTAAAAACTAATAAAATGTTCTGAAATTAACCAAAAAATATTATTTCCAATATTGATACTTATTTGTACTACTAAACGTAGTACAGGATATTACATGATATTGTAGTTTTACGGGAGGATATAGTCCAGCATATCAGTGTCTAGTCTATAATCTAGTCTATGGTCTAGTCTATAAACTAGTCTATAATACGGTCTAGTTTTTATTATAATTTATTGTCTAGTCTATAGACTGGTCTATAATCTAGTCTATATTCTAGTCTAATCTATAATCTAGTCTATATTCTAGTCTAATCTATAGTCTAGTCTATAGTCTAGCCTAGTCTATAGTCTAGTCTATAGTCTAGTCTATAATCTAGTCTATAGTCTAGTCTATAGTCTAGCCTAGTCTATAGTATAGTCTATAGTCTAGCCTAGTCTATAGTATAGTCTATAGTCTAGCCTAGTCTATAGTATATCCTATAGTCTAGCCTAGTCTATAGTCTAGCCTAGTCTATAGTCTAGCCTAGTCTATAGTCTAGCCTAGTCTAGTCTATAGTCTAGTCTATAGTCTAGTCTATAGTCTAGTCTATAGTCTAGTCTATAGTCTAGTCTATAGTCTAGTCTATAGTCTAGTCTATAGTCTAGTCTATAGTCTAGTCTATAGTCCAGTCTATAGTCCAGTCTATAGTCCAGTCTATACTCTAGTCTACAGTCTAGTCTACAGTCTAGTCTACAGTCTAGTCTATAGTCTAGTCTATAGTCTAGTCTAGTCTATAGTCTAGTCTATAGTCTAGTCTAGTCTATAGTCTAGTCTAGTCTGTAGTCTAGTCTAGTCTATAGTCTAGCCTAGTCTATAGTATAGTCTATAGTCTAGCCTAGTCTATAGTATAGTCTATAGTCTAGCCTAGTCTATAGTCTAGCCTAGTCTATAGTCTAGCCTAGTCTAGTCTATAGTCTAGTCTATAGTCTAGTCTATAGTCCAGTCTATAGTCCAGTCTATAGTCCAGTCTATACTCTAGTCTACAGTCTAGTCTACAGTCTAGTCTATAGTCTAGTCTATAGTCTACTCTAGTCTATAGTCTAGTCTAGTCTATAGTCTAGTCTATAGTCTAGTCTATAGTCTAGTCTATAGTCTAGTCTAGTCTATAGTCTAGTCTGTAGTCTAGTCTAGTCTATAGTCTAGTCTATAGTCTAGTCTATAGTCTAGTCTAGTCTAGTCTAGTCTATAGTCTAGTCTATATTCTAGTCTATAGTCTAGTCTATAGTCTAGTCTATAGTCTAATCTATAGTCTAGTCTATAGTCTAGTCTATAGTCTAGTCTATAGTCAGGTCTATAGTCTAGTCTACAGTCTAGTCTATAGTCTAGTCTATAGTCTAGTCTATAGTCAGGTCTATAGTCTAGTCTATAGTCAGGTCTATAGTCTAGTCTATAGTCAGGTCTATAGTCTAGTCTATAGCCTAGTCCAGTCTTTAGTCTAGTCTATAGTCCAGTCTTTAGTCTAGTCTATAGTCTAGTCTTTAGTCCAGTCTATAGTCTAGTCTAGTCTATAGTCTAGTCTATAGTCTAGTCTATAGTCTAGTCTAGTCTATAGTCTAGTCTATAGTCTAGCCTAGTCTATAGTCTAGCCTAGTCTATAGTCTAGCCTAGTCTAGTCTATAGTCTAGTCTATAGTCCAGTCTATAGTCCAGTCTATACTCTAGTCTACAGTCTAGTCTATAGTCTAGTCTATAGTCTAGTCTATAGTCTAGTCTATAGTCTAGTCTATAGTCTAGTCTATAGTCTAGTCTAGTCTATAGTCTAGTCTATAGTCTAGTCTATAGTCTAGTCTATAGTCTAGTCTATAGTCTAGTCTATAGTCTAGTCTATAGTCTAGTCTAGTCTAGTCTATAGTCTAGTCTATAGTCTAGTCTAGTCTATAGTCTACTCTATAGTCTAGTCTATAGTCTAGTCTATATTCTAGTCTATAGTCTAGTCTATAGTCTAGTCTATAGTCTAGTCTATAGTCTAGTCTATAGTCTAGTCTATAGTCTAGTCTATAGTCTAGTCTATAGTCTAGTCTATAGTCTAGTCTATAGTCTAGTCTAGTCTATAGTCTACTCTATAGTCTAGTCTATATTCTAGTCTATAGTCTAGTCTATAGTCTAGTCTATAGTCTAGTCTATATTCTAGTCTATAGTCTAGTCTATAGTGTAGTATATAGTCTTATCTATAGTCTAGTCTATTCTATAGTCTAGTCTATAGTCTAGTCTATAGTCAGGTCTATAGTCTAGTCTATAGCCTAGTCCAGTCTTTAGTCTAGTCTATAGTCTAGTCTAGTCTTTAGTCTATAATCTAGATTGTAGTCTAGTCTATATTCTGATCTGGAGTTTCGACTATATAGTCTTTACTCTACTCGACTTTATTATCTTAACTATACTCTAGAATTCTAAAAAAAACCCATCATAACTAGGGTTCTATAGTTGAAACGAAAAGTCGACTTTTCGACTTTTAGACTTTTTGCATTTAGTTAAAAGTCGACTTTTCGACCTTTCGACTTTTTCCATTTTATGAAAAGTCGATTTTTCGACTTTTCGACCTTTTTCATTTATTTAAAAGTCGACTTTTAGACTTTTCGACTTTTAGTATTTTATAAATGGTCGACTTTTCGACCTTTCGACTTTTTCCGACTTTTCGACTTTTTCCGACTTTTCGACTTTTTCCGACTTTTTTCGACTTTTCGACTTTTTCCGACTTTTTTCGACTTTTCGACTTTTCGACTTTTTTCGACTTTTTCGACTTTTTCCGACTTTTTTCGACTTTTTTCGACTTTTTCCGACTTTTCGACTTTTCGATTTTTTACGACTTTTTGACTATTTTCGACTTATTTCGACTTTTTTTCGACTTTTTTCGACTATTTTTTTACTTTTTTCGAGTTTTTCCGACTATTTTAGAGTTTTTGACCTCTTTTCCACTTTTTTAAAATTTTCGACTATTTTCGACTTTTCGACTTTTTCCGACTTTTCGACTTTTTCCGATTTTTCGACTTTTTTCGACTTTTCGACTTTTTTCGACTTTCTTCGACTTTTTTCGACTTATCGATTTTTTTCGACTTTTCGACTTTTTTCGACTTTTCGACTTTTTTCGACTTTTCGACTTTTATTTACAAAGTCGACTTTTCGACTTTTTTCATAGACGATAGTCGAGTTATCGACTTTTTTGGAACAAAATAGTCGACTTCGACTTTTCGACTTTTTTCGACAAAAAGTCGATTGTTCGATTATTCGAAAGTCGATTTATAGAACCCTAATCATAACTATGTTGGATAACGGATTTGGAAGTGTTTCGATTGTTGCAAAATAGTTTTTTTGTACTAAAAGAATATTCCATTTTTTTATAAAAATTTTTTTCTTCCAAGAAAAAGACATCAATTTAAATTACTATTTATAAAATATGGAAGCATATGAAGTTTCTATAGAGCATGAAAGAAATAGCAATATAAAATATTTGAGTATATTGCTAAATATTTAAGGGGAACCCCCTAAATTAATTATATTATATAACATTGGAAATGAAATGTCACTATAGGAAATGCTTAAAGCGCGAAAGAGATGGCAATGAATTAATAAAAGTAGTATTTCAAATTTAAATTTTGAGAATTGTAGTTACTTGGTGAAAAACTTTCAATCTATTCGCAACGATTGAAAAACTTTTTCATAACAAACATTTTTAAACTTTTTAAAATTTCACAGAATATTTTAAATAAACAGGACAATGTTTGCGTAAGTAATTTTTTAAACGAATGTAATTGAAGTGTTAATAGATATTGATGAAATTCCAATTAAATTGAAATTAAGAATTCGAATTTAATGATTTTAATACAATTTAAATTTTAATTTAAATGTTTGTAATAAAATACAAAGAAAAATTTGTGAAAATTGGAAATAAAATAGTTTGATTATTTTGAATGATTCTATAAATAATTTTGTGTACTTTATAAGTTCCCAGATTTCCCAACAGCGCTACAAGTACATTGTAGTACTGGATTTTGAAGCCACTTGTTGGTTAGGTCAACCACCAGCAGAATATAGAAATGCAGAAATTATAGGTTCGTTTTTATTTTTGCGAATAAGGAAATTTGATTTTTTCTAATTCGGTGTTATTTCTAATACTACAGAGTTTCCGGCAGTTCTTTATAATCTAGAAACCGGTACAGTTGAAGCAGAATTTCAACAATATCTGAAGCCTACGGAAAAACCAAAATTAAGTACGTATTGCCTCGATCTAACTGGCATAACACAAAAAACTGTTGACAATGGCATTTCACTGCAAAAGTGCTTGATAATGTTTGAGGAATGGTTGCGTAAAGAGTTAAGAGCTCGCAATTTACAGCTGCCAAAAACTGTGAAAAACAACGAACTGGGCAATTGCGCCTTTGTGACATGGAGCGAATGTGACCTGGGAATATTTTTGAAACAGGAATGCTACAGAAAAGGCATCAATAAACCAACATATTTTAATCAGTGGATAGATATGCAAGAAGTCTTTAAGAAATATGCAAATTCCCATAGACGTAGTAACTTCAAATATGCCCTAAATTATATGGGCTTACAATTCAAGGGTAAGCAACATTCGGGCTTAGAAGATGCGCGTAATATAGCTGCTTTTACTCGTGCACTTGTTATGAAGGGTGTTAATTTGAAGATAAACGCTGATTTGACCCCCTCTACTTGGAATCTTAATTATTTCTAAAGAAACTAACGAATTTTTAATAACTTTTAAACAGTATTTTAATACAAACATTAAGTTTTTTGTTAATTTAAATTTTTTCTTACCTTTTTATGTTATTTTCACTAAAATTTATGAAAACTTTTGTAAAAGTAATTGAATTCACTTAAACTTCCTTACTTATATATTTTTTTTAATTCACTTTAAATATGAAATATTTTTTAAAAATAAACTTAAAATATAAATTATTTAAAGTTAAACTTCAATAAATTTGCACTGAGTTACAATAAAAAGCTTTGCTTTTTTAAGGCACCATTTTATTAAGAGTTCAAAGCTGATTATGAGTAAACAGCGCCGTTCACAATAATGTAACGGTGGCAATTCAAAAGAAAAAAAAATAATATTAGTGCTCCTAGGGATTTTGTAATTCAAAATTTTGAATATGTTTTTAAAGATATTTAATACTAATTTATATAGTATACATCTCAGTACAGTATCGCAAAAATCCTGGTTTGTAATCCCTTCTAAAATTTGGTCAATATTTTTAACTAAGGGCACCTCTTACTGCTGTAAATGAATCATTCATTTCTGATTTTAATTCGTTTACGAACTGGCTTAATTTTGAATTAATTCATTTCACAAGAAAGAAAATTTAATGAAATTTGAATCAATTCAAATGATAATAATAACTTTCTGCAGATTTGTAAGTAAATCTACAGTGTAGATTTACTAACAAAATCGATTCATATCTCAATCAATTCAATTCAAATGAGTTGAAAAGAATTGCCAATTCCTTTTTCTAATTCATTCGAATTAATTCAAAATCAATTTAATTCAAATGGATTGGAAATGAATTGCAATTCATTTGAATTGGAAACAAATTGCAATTCATTTACCAAATTGATTTGAGTTGGAAATTAATTGCAATTTCTTTTTACCAATTTCATATGAATTGACTCAAATTTCATTCAATTCATTTTTTATGTAAAAAGAATTAATTCAAAATTTGGTAATTCAATTCACAAATAATTCACGAATTAATTCAAAATGGATGATTCATTTACAGCTCTAAAACTTTGCCAATAGAATTGACTATATTCTATTCTAGTTTATACTGTAGTCTTTTCTATAGTCTAATCTATAGTCAATTCTATAGTCTAATCTATAGTCTATAGTTTTATCAACAATCTTCTATTCAATACTCTAATCTTTAGTATACTTTATTTTATAGTCTAGTCTATAATCTAGTCTATAGTCTAGCCTACAGTCTAGTCTATAGTTTCATCTACAATCTAGTCTACATTATATTCCATAATACTCTAATCTTTAGTCTAGTTTATTATATACATAGTCTAGTCTATAATCTAGTCTATAGTCTAGTCTATGGTCTAGCCTACAGTCTAGTCTACAGTCTAGTCTATAGTCTAGTTTATTGTCTAATCTACTGTCTAGTTTATACATTTTTTAACGATTTTCAATTTTAGTAAGTCTTATGTAAAAAAATACTAATACTTTATTATTAATTACTTCCTTTTAAAATCTACTAAATATCTTCACACAACAATAGAAGAGAAGAGAAGTGATATTGGTTCACAAAGTTGATCGAATAAATACATAATAACGGTAAAAGCGTTTCAATCACATCAACGGCTTATTGTAGAGTTAAATAGCCGTCGTTACATTATTGTAAACGGCGTCTTTTATTTTTTAACGGCTTTGTTGTGTTTTAAAGAAAAAAGCGCGTTTCCTTTAGAAAAAAATTTAATTTTTTTTGTTACAAGTTTCAAATTTTTGGCGTAAGCCGTAATTGGTGATGGCGTTATGAATATTTCGAGGCCAAATAATTTCTCCTTAGCGGTATCGTACTGTTAAGGGGGCAACTTAAATCAAAACCAAACCAAGTTTCAAATTAAAAGTAAGTACAATTATTTTTACAAAATTAATCAAATTAATGTAAAAAAGCAAAGTTAATTAGTGAAATTACCATAAAATTAGCTAGTTTTCGCAAGCCAACACTTTCCTTAACCATTTTACTAGTAAAAGCAGCTAAACACGAATGTTCCCTACCCTTAAACTTTAAATCCATATAATACAGGCAAAAGAAAGGTTGCTACATTCGGTTCTAAGCAATTGCTCCTTCCATAATATAATGTAGTAATAACTATAGTATAACCTGTAGTCAAGTTCAATGCCCTGACTGCGGTCTTGTCAATAGTCAGTGTACTGTAAAGTCTACTTTAGTCTCCACTATAGTTTAGTCTGTAGTCGACGATTAGTTGATCAGTAGTCCAGTCTATAACTTGATGTCTAGTCCATAGTTTGGACTAAAAAAGAAGCTAATAAAACAAGTAAAGGTTTTATAATTTTGTTAATATTTTTAATATATTTGTATAATTTATAAATACTATATTATTTTTTGTAATATTTTTTATAATGTTTAGAAAAAAATATATATTGTAAGAAGAAAAAATAAAATTCAACAGAGATTTTTAACCATAAATAAGAGATTTTAAAATAGGTTTAATCTCAAAAAAAAGCACTTACAAACTAATATTAATAACAAAAACAACATAAATAATTAACAAAATATGATAGATATAGCCAATATGATAAAAAATAAATAAATCAAATAACATTTGAGCATTTTAATTTTTGTTCATATAAAAACGTTTCCAATATAAATAAGTTTATGCAAAAATTTTTTGTTGTTTGGTGTTAAACACTTTTCAATTTGTATTAATTTATCGTATATTTGTGTGAGTGTAAGTTTCAAATTACAAAAAAGCGCGTGTAGTTTAAAATTGAGTTTTTGCATTATTAGTTATTTTTTGTTTTCTTTTCTTTAATAAATATATAATTTAGTGCAATAATAAGTTATTTTATTTATTTTCTGTTTCACAGTTATTTGAGGACTCCTTAGTTGAACCGTTAGAGACTGTTGTGGGGGTAGTGGTGGTGGTGGTGGGTGAGGTTTTTGTGGGGTTTGTTGTTTCTATTTCCAAAAGTTGTTTTAATAGATTAATACAAATTTTGGAACCTTCCATGGCTTCATTAGAGAGCTTATAGAAAGAAATGTAAATAAATTATTTTTATTTTTATATAATTTGCTTAAAGTTGAAAAAGTCTTACCATTGTAAAATTTAGGAAACCATGTGGTAATCCCTTTAAAATATCCAAAGTAACTGGTCTATTAAGTCTTTTTAATTTTTTGGCAAACATTACACAATCATCTAGACAAGGATCCATTTCTAAAGTCTGTAGTAAAAGAATTTATTCAAGGATTTGAATCAAAACTTAACTCAGTCTGGACTATAGCCTAGCCCTGGACTATAGTCTAGACTATAGTCCAGACTATAGACTAGACTATAGTCCAGACTATAGACTAGACTATAGTCCAGACTATAGACTAGACTATAGACTAGACTGTAGTCCAGACTATAGACTAGACTATAGTCCAGACTATAGACTAGACTATAGTCCAGACTATAGACTAGACTATAGTCCAGACTATAGACTAGACTATAGTCCAGACTATAGACTAGACTATAGTCCAGACTATAGACTAGACTATAGTCCAGACTATAGACTAGACTATAGTCCAGACTATAGACTAGACTATAGTCCAGACTATAGACTAGACTATAGTCCAGACTATAGACTAGACTATAGTCCAGACTATAGACTAGACTATAGTCCAGACTATAGACTAGACTATAGTCCAGACTATAGACTAGACTATAGTCCAGACTATAGACTAGACTATAGTCCAGACTATAGACTAGACTATAGTCCAGACTATAGACTAGACTATAGTCCAGACTATAGACTAGACTAGTCCAGACTATAGACTAGACTATAGTCCAGACTATAGACTAGACTATAGTCCAGACTATAGACTAGACTATAGTCCAGACTATAGACTAGACTATAGTCCAGACTATAGACTAGACTATAGTCCAGACTATAGACTAGACTATAGTCCAGACTATAGACTAGACTATAGTCCAGACTATAGACTAGACTATAGTCCAGACTATAGACTAGACTATAGTCCAGACTATAGACTAGACTATAGTCCAGACTATAGACTAGACTATAGTCCAGACTATAGACTAGACTATAGTCCAGACTATAGACTTGACTATAGTCCAGACTATAGACTAGACTATAGTCCAGACTATAGACTAGACTATAGTCCAGACTATAGACTAGACTATAGTCCAGACTATAGACTAGACTATAGTCCAGACTATAGACTAGACTATAGTCCAGACTATAGACTAGACTATAGTCCAGACTATAGACTAGACTATAGTCCAGACTATAGACTAGACTATAGTCCAGACTATAGACTAGACTATAGTCCAGACTATAGACTAGATTATAGTCCAGACTATAGACTAGACTATAGTCCAGACTATAGACTAGACTATAGTCCAGACTATAGACTAGACTATATTCCAGGTTATAGCATTTTGTAAAAATAAATACCTTCAAACATCATCCACTTACCAATATCTTCGTATTCGGCATTTGTTTTAACCACTCGTCACTAGCGTAGTAAGGCGATAGAAATGGATCTTTAGGTATTTGAAAAGCAAACTCCGCACTGGGACTACGTGCTATCAATGCATCCATATTACGTAAATCCTGTAACGGCTTTTGCCCCTCAACTCCATCACTTTTGATCTCATACGATTGTGTATAACGATTAAGTGTATTCGAAATACTGTTAACGGCATTATTAAATCTGCCCTGTATAGTTTCTAGAGCTATAGCCTCTTTGCTCGCTTCAACTAAAAGATTCTCTTCGCTTAGAGTTTTTGCCGGCATAGTTTGTAAGTCGTCTTCTGAACCGGCAATGACCCCACTTTTAACGCCATCCACATCATCGGCCTCCTTAGCCTCTTCGGTAGAGCCATCCACTATATAGGAATCCAAAAAACGATCTATATATTGTTCAGAATCGGAATTTTTATGCGCCGGCACCACGGGATAATGTTCTATGGGCTGAGAATCATCTTCGAAGGAGAGACAGGAGCTATTGTCATCATCCTCTATGGAGGGCAGATCGGTGTGTTCAACAGTTTGACTGTGATAAGAGGCACTAGCAAACGTATTCTCTGAACTATCTTCGGTTTCCTCCTCAGCCATTTCAATGCCATGGGGAATTTTAGAGTTACCCTCGAGATGATCAGTGTTGTGGCACTAAAAAAAACGAATTTTGTTTAGAAATTAGAAAGTTCATGTTTAGCTTCAGTTCAGTTCTAGGTTAGTTGTAATTCAGTTCCAATTTAGTTTTGTTCAGTTCTAGTTCAGTTCCAGTTCTAGTTCAATTCTAGTTCAGTTCTAGTTTAGTTCTAGTTTAGTTCTAGTTTAGTTCTAGTTCAGTTCTAGTTCAGTTCTAGTTCAGCTCTAGTTCAGTTCTAGTTCAGTTCTAGTTTAGTTCTAGTTCAGTTCTAGTTCAGTTCTACTGCAGTTCTAGTTCAGTTCTAGTTCAGTTCTAGTTCAATTCTAGTTGAGTTCTGGTACAATTTTAATTACATTTTAAATTACCTTAATCTGTTCCCATTTGGAATTTTCGGCCGCAGAAGATAGGGGACTTTTGGCATTTGAGGTGCGTCTAGAAGACATATTACTCTCTGGATGTTCCAAATGCAGCTTATAATGCGGTTCTTGTTCACAAGCCTTGCGTATTTCCTTTATCAATTCTTCACTCTTAGAGTTTTCGGTTAAAACCTCCGGACTGGGGGCAGCATAGGCTCTCAGGCAACGCATCATAAAGCCGAAGGGCAAAAGAGGATCCATAAGGCATAGTAAACGAGCTGGACTGGGTACAAAGGAAATAAGGGTGGGACAATATGCCAAAAATAAACCATCTGGCACACGCACACCCTGTTCAATACACTTGAGAGCTAAAGCTATGCATAGATTGGCACCTGCCGAATCACCAGCCAACACGATACGTTCAGCGGTGGTGCCTAAGTAGGAGTAATTTTTCAGCATCCAACAGTAGGCATAGAAAACCTCTTCAATGGCCCGTGGAAATGGAGCCTCTGGAGCCAAACTATAGTCCACCGATAATATGGGACAATCTAAGGCCACTGCCCAGTCTCGTAGATATAATTCGTGAGATTTCGATGATTGCGCCACAAAACCACCACCGTGACAGTGAAATAATAGACAGGGACTGCGAGCAGGCAATTTACGCCATCCCCTATAGCCACGCGAACCCAAACCCACCATACCCTCACGTCGATGATAGCTAAGTAAACGCACTTGTATGGATAAACCAGGACCCAAGTGACTGCTGGGTACTGGTATATCAATAAATTCCTCTTTTTCATTGCGTTCTTTAATATTTTCTTCATCTTCTTCATGTTTAGGAGATTTTTGTGCCTTAAACTGCAACGGCTCTGAGGGTATTTCAATAATTTGATTAATCTTTATAGAACTACCCACTATACTGGGTATTTTATGCATTAGTTCCGATTCGGAGAGAAACCAAAATGATTTACAAAAATCTATTTTGGCATTTTGTGACAAATTCACTATACGACGAGCCCTTAGCTCGGGATTCAGCAAATATTTACCACTAGTCCAAACACTGCGGGTAGTCTTCAACAAGGCGCCATCATGATCGGGAGCATAAAACGTTTCCGAGAACCCGGCCATGCTAATGGAGATAAAACGCAAAACTCCACGTATGGAGTCGCCATATTGGAAACCCAAACAACGACCATAAAAACAATACTGATTAATGGTCTCGCCCATTTCGAATAGTTCTTCGGCCGAATGTTTGCCACAGGCAAATAAGTCACCCGAATCCTTAGACCAGTCATGCAATATCAACAAATGTTTAAGACAAGTGCACAAAGAAGACAACAGTTGAGAACAGGCCTCCACCTCCTTCATATAGAATTTCTTGCGAAAAAACATGGTGGAACGGGAAGCCAAGAGATTTTTACAAATACCCAAACCATATTCTATGCAAGAGTCGTTAACCGAAATAAAACTGCGATAACCATTGCCGGGTGTCTGCTCATCAAAATCGTATTTATAGGCAAACGATTCTACTTGTTGCACCAAATCATGGGAGAGTAAAATGAAATCCTGCCAAGCCACCAAAGCAGCATGTAAACGTTGTCCACGCTCGCTGACATCATCTTTAAAGAACTCCGCTTGCTCTTGACAGGCTAATAAGAGTTCACGGTACAAAGGTTTCATATTAGGTGGGGGTGAGGGTGGTAAGGTTGTTGGTGTGGGCGGCTGCTGAGAACCAGAAGCTTCTGCAGCTTCTCTATTATCCTTTAAGTGACCATTGCATTGGTTGGCCTCATCTACAGCTATATTATCGTTATTGTTCAGGGTTTCTTTGCTTAAAATTACGTTTGCATTTTGTGTTAAATCGGCTGCATTGGGTGACAACGTTTGACTCTTGAAACATTGCATATTATTCATAAAATAACGAAAACCACTTTTATTATTGCAAGCAGCTCTAATTAACTTTAGAAAACAATAATTTTTTAAAAAAAACAATATTTTTTTATTATTCTTAAGAAAAAAGTTATAATTAAAACAAAAAACTCACCCAGCCAGTTGTCGATGATGATGATGATGTTGATGGACATGTATCATACAGCAAAGTATACCACCTAGAGCAGCTATTTACGGTTCGACTAACAAATAAACGTTTTATAAAAGCCACTTTCTCTTTTCATTTATTTCCAAATGTATATACACAAAATTTTAAACAATTTTACTTAAAAATTTTAAATAATTTTCTATAAAATCTTAAAAATTTATTGCGTTTTTGCTCAGAAAATTGACATCACTTCTGTTCTATACGGATGAGGAATCACAAAAAAAAATAAATACAAAAGGAAAAAGAGATTCTCACAGAATAAATCCAAATGACAAGTAGTAGCAGCAACAACAACAAGACAACTAATAACACTGACAACAGCAGCACTACGAAAAAAAAACAATGTTAAACCATAACAGACTTCATAAAATGTTAAGGTATGTGTAGATGTGTGTATACGTAATAAAAAAAATATACCATTCACTGTAAACTATTAGCTACTGGATATGTCAATGTAAACATATGTTTAGATTACCGTTAATAGTATACCGAAGAAGAACTATTTATATACAAAGAGTTAATTTAAAATGTTTACATTTCCTTTTTGTTTTGTTCACCATAATTGTTGTTGTATGTCGGTGATTTTGTGACGCATGAAAAGCAACAGGTGTTACGTTCAAGGGAAATACGTTTAATATTGTAATAAAAATATTGCTTGTAGGTATTAGGGGAAAATTTAAACAACAATTATACAATTGTTGTTGTCTTATCTGCTGAAACAAAATAATTATCAAAGGCAATCATAAATAAAGGAATAATTAAAAAAAAACGTCAATAAATTGTAATAATCTGGAATTCTAATCCCATAAATATACAAATCTATTAAAAAACACAAAAACACTGTTAATTAAAAAAAAATAAAACAAAAACTTTCTTTAAATTTAAATTTTATTTTAAAATATACTTTTCATATATTTCTTTAAAAAAGAACTGTATCTAGTATAAAGTAATTTTACAATTTACAAACTAAAACTGCTTAAAACAAATCTTCTTCAGCTTTACGTTTTCGTTTCTTTAGCTTTTGTTTAACATCAGCCGTTTTACCACGTATAACGCTGGCCTTCAACTTCTTAGACGATTTCTTACGTTCCTGTACGGCCACCTTACGTTTGGCTGCCCTTACAGGATCATGAATTTTCTCTTGAGCTATAAGTTTTCTACGTTCCGCTCGACGTACCATTAATTTCATTTGAGCTGCGGCCCGTAGTTTATCATAAAGATCTGAACCCAAACGTTTACGTAGACGACTGCCAACACGTAGCGCCAGCTGACGTAATTCCGCATCAATATTTTGATCTTCTTCGGACATTTCGCGTACAAGAGCGGTAAGCAGTGAAGGTCCTAATAATTCTAAAGTCTCGACGGTTAGTAAGGTGATGAGGGCTTCGATGAGAGTGAAGAGGGCAGTACGCTAGAGAGTAAAAAAAATTGGTTAAAATTAAATATTGAAATAAAACTTTTTGTGAAATATGAACATTTGGTGAAAACTTAAATTTCTAAAGAAAATTTTAGTTTTTAGTAAAAAATTTGAGTTTTTAGTGAAAAGTTAATTTCTAGTTCGGTTCTAGTTCTGTTCTAGCCTAGTTCTCTTTCAGTTATAATAGAATGATTACTCACCATACTAGTACTATGCGGAGCTTTAGCCACTTCCTTATTTATAAGAAATCTTATATTTTTCATCAACCAATTAAGATTGATCTTCGTTAAAGACTCCTTATTATCTTCCTGCACCTCCTCGACTTCCTGCTCAACCTCACGTTTAACCTTAAACGGCACCTCTCTCAGCATAGTGGCTACGTAAAGGAATATCTTTACGATTTCATCAATCATGGGCTGAGCCGTATCACCCGGTATCATTTGCGCGCATAAATCCAAAACCAAAGATTTAATATCATATTCAGGATTCAAATAAATGAAATCCATTTTAATGCGTTTCTTCTCATCTTCTTCGCTAACAATTTGAGCCAATTTGCGGCCAATTAAAGGCAGATCAAAGCCACTTATAATGTGGCTAATAATTTTCGCAGCATTACAACGCACCCAATTGTGTTCGTGAGCCAAAAGACGTTGCGATTCATAGGCCAGTTCATCTATAAGATTGCTTATCTCATCATTTTTAAATAATTCCTCCGAACAATAGTCGAAAATTTTCAATAAACAATATTGCATTTGTATGAGTTCATGATCTAAGGCTTTTTGTTTGAGCAGCAATGCGGCTTCGTTTTGTTCCTCATCGTTGTGTAAAATATTTTGTACTTCATTTTCTAGATTTATGGTTGTCTATAAGGAAGTAAAGGGTTATTAAAATGTTTGATTGGAATTTGTGTTTTTATAAACTTACCTTTTTGGACTTTTTGGCTTTCGGTTTATCCAAATCTTCAGCAGCTAAGGCATGAGGTGCTCTAACAAATCTGCCCGGTTTCGAGGAATTTGTGGTCATGCGCCCTATTAGAATGGGTAGCAGTAGTTTTATTCTAGGAGCAAATGATTGTTTTTCAGCCATTAAGAATCTAGAACATAAAGCTGCTGCCATTTCTCTCACGGAGGGTTTATTTTCAGCATTGAAAAACAATAGAGTCATATCGAATAACTGCTGGCGATCGGCCTTTTCTAATCTACCAATCATTATCTCTATACAATTAGCCACAGCTTTGCGACACTCTGGTTCCTCATCGTTAACCAAACGTGAACCCAAAGAAAGATATAAAAACTCAGCTCTTTTGGACAAAATTGTTAGAGGAAACTTTTTGATAATTGTACATAAAAATTCTATAGCTGAGAGCCGACCAGCGGATAAGGAGTAGCACAATTGCACGGTAAAGAATTTAACAATTTGATCTACACGCTTATGTAAAGGATATTCCATAACATATGTAGTTAGCAAATTCCGGGCCTCATCTCTAACATAGTCCGAGTGTGAGGTAATAGACATATCACCTATTCTTTTCATTATATCATGCATGGCTTTCGATTCAATTTTACGCGTTAACATGGCCTTGAGTAAGTTAAAAGTCATGTTTTGATTTTCACCCTCATGTAAGTCCTGTTCTATATACAGCACCAATTCATCTATTTGCTCTTCGGTTAGATTATAATATTGACATTTGCGCAGCAGGGCAACAATGGCTTTAAAAGCGGATTTCATTAATTGGAAATTGTCTTCTTGTTTAGAGGCTCCAAAGGTAGAGAAATTCTTAAGGATTTCAAACATTCTCTCCACCACTGCCTTAATATACTCCGGCTCCTCCATATTACTCAATTTATATTCCTCCACCCATAAAGTGGCAAAACATTTCAAAGCAAAAGTGGTTACTCTTATATGAGTACTTTTTAAAGAGTCTTTCAATAACGGCAGTATGGGATTGAGAAAGGGTGGATAATCTACCTCCACTAGTTTTTTACGTTTCAAAACTATATGCAACATTTCCAAACCAAATTCAATTAGGATATGAGCATTAGCCTGGGCATTTGTTTTCACTTGTTTATTTACCGCGCCCGATCTATTGCGTGGCACTGGTTGTATAATAAAACAATCCGGTCTTGCTCTTCTCATTTTCTCTTTTTCCTGTTCGCTCAACACTCTTCTCTGAACACCCGGCAATAGATCTGTTATACTCTCCGACATGGTTCCATAGATAAAAATCAATAAACTTTCTCTTGATATATGAGGATTTTCAACCAAACCATTGACTATTTTGGCAAATGCTTCTTGTATCTTTAAAGTAAGTTTGCGCGATTTTGATTTAGCCAAATGATCTTTGAAAGGCATAAGTAAATCCAACAAGCAGATTTCACGTATATTGCGTGCTATTATATGCAACACCAGGAAACTTTTAGCACTAGGTTTAGCTTCTGGGGTGTGAGAAGTCAACTTATCTATTTCCTTTTCAGCACTAATCTCACCGAATATATCATTTAAGGCCACTTCCAAAAGATTATGCAAACAGCTTTCTATATCTTGAGGCTGTAGGCAATCGCGTAAAGCATCCAAGACTCCATGCACAGTAACCGAAAGAACATGCACTTGAAAACCTCTGGTCAGCAAATTTTGTAAATGATCCATTAACATGGGTAAATATTTAGAGCCCAAACACAACATGATTTTCTTTAATATATCACGGGTCAACATGCGCACCGATTTCAGGGGAGAACGCAAAAATGTACAGACTTTCATAAACACACCTGGAAGAAAAAGATTTAAGAGGGTAATATAATGTTTTCAATTCAAGGTTAGCTTTGATCTAGTTCAAATATAGTTCAGTTCTAGTTCAGTACTAGTAAAGTTCTAGTTCAGTTCTAGTTTAGTTCTAGTTCAGTTCTAGTTCAGTTCTAGTTTAGTTCTAGTTCAGTTCTAGTTCAGTTCTAGTTCAGTTCTAGTTCAGTTCTAGTTCAGTTCTAGTTCAGTTCTAGTTCAGTTCTAGTTCAGTTCTAGTTCAGTTCTAGTTCAGTTCTAGTTCAGTTCTAGTTCAGTTCTAGTTCAGTTCTAGTTCAGTTCTAGTTCAGTTCTAGTTCAGTTCTAGTTCAGTTCTATTCGGTTCTAGTTCAGTTCTAGTTCAGTTCTAGTTCAGTTCTAGTGCAGTTCTAGTTCAGTTCTAGTTCAGTTCTAGTCAGTTTCTAGTTCAGTTCTAGTTCAGTTTCTAGTTCAGTTCTAGTTCAGTTCTAGTTCAGTTCTAGTTCATTCTAGTTCAGTTCTAGTTCATTCTAGTTCAGTTTCTAGTTCAGTTCTAGTTCATTCTAGTTCTAGTTCAGTTCTAGTTCAGTTCTAGTTCAGTTCTAGTTCAGTTCTAGTTCAGTTCTAGTTCAGTTCTAGTTCAGTTCTAGTTCAGATTCTAGTTTCAGTTCTAGTTCAGTTCTAGTTCAGTTCTAGTTCAGTAGTTCTAGTTCAGTTCTAGTTCAGTTCTAGTTCAGTTCTAGTTAAGTTCTAGTTCAGTTCTAGTTCAGTTCTAGTTCAGTTCTAGTTCAGTTCTAGTTCAGTTCTAGTTCAGTTCTAGTTCAGTTCTAGTTCAGTTCTAGTTCAGTTCTAGTTCAGTTCTAGTTCAGTTCTAGTTCAGTTCTAGTTCAGTTCTAGTTCAGTTCTAGTTCAGTTCTAGTTCAGTTCTAGTTCAGTTCTAGTTCAGTTTTAGTTCAGTTCTATTTCAGTTCTAGTTCAGTTCTAGTTCAGTTCTAGTTCAGTTCTAGTTCAGTTCTAGTTCAGTTCTAGTTAAGTTCTAGTTCAGTTATAGTTCAGTTTTAGTTCAGTTCTAGTTCAGTTCTAGTTCAGTTCTAGTTCAGTTCTAGTTCTGTTCTAGTTCTGTTCTAGTTCTGTTCTAGTTCTGTTCTAGTTTTGTTCTAGTTCTGTTCTAGTTCCGT
This sequence comes from Lucilia sericata, assembly GCF_015586225.1. Classification (NCBI taxonomy): domain Eukaryota; kingdom Metazoa; phylum Arthropoda; class Insecta; order Diptera; family Calliphoridae; genus Lucilia; species Lucilia sericata. The sequence continues at coordinate 29,122 of NW_023994603.1, read as the reverse complement.
TCTAGTTCTGTTCCAGTCTGTTCTAGTTCTGTTTTTTTCTAGTTCTGTTCTGTTCTAGTCTGTTCTAGTTGAGCTCTAATTCTGTTCTAGTTCTGTTCTAGTTCTGTTCTAGTTCTGGTCTAGTTCTGTTCTTGTTCTATTGTTTTCAATTCAAGGTTAGCTTTGATCTAGTTCAAATATAGTTCAGTTCTAGTTCAGTTCTAGTCCAGTTCAAGTTCTAGTTCTAGTTTAGTTCTAGTTCAGTTCTAGTTCAGTTCTAGTTCGGTTCTAGTTCAGTTCTAGTTCAGTTCTAGTTCAGTTCTATTTCGGTTCTAGTTCAGTTCTAGTTCAGTTCTAGTTCAGTTCTAGTTCAGTTCTAGTTCAGTTCTAGTTCAGTTCTAGTTCAGTTCTAGTTCAGTTCTAGTTCAGTTCTAGTTCAGTTCTAGTTCAGTTCTAGTTCAGTTCTAGTTCAGTTCTAGTTCAGTTCTAGTTCAGTTCTAGTTCAGTTCTAGTTCAGTTCTAGTTAAGTTCTAGTTCAGTTCTAGTTCAGTTCTAGTTCAGTTCTAGTTCAGTTCTAGTTCAGTTCTAGTTCAGTTCTAGTTCAGTTCTAGTTCAGTTCTAGTTCAGTTCTAGTTAAGTTCTAGTTCAGTTATAGTTCAGTTATAGTTCAGTTCTAGTTCAGTTCTAGTTCAGTTCTAGTTCTGTTCTAGTTCTGTTCTAGTTTTGTTCTAGTTCTGTTCTAGTCCTGTTCTAGTTCCGTTCTAGTTCTGTTCCAGTCTGTTCTAGTTCTGTTTTTTTCTACTTCTGTTCTGTTCTGTTCTAGTCTGTTCTAGTTGAGCTCTAATTCTGTTCTAGTTCTGTTCTAGTTCTATTCTAGTTCTGTTCTAGTTCTATTCTAGTTCTGTTCTAGTTCTAGTTCTGTTCTTGTTCTATTATAGTTCTGTTATAATTCTGTTCTAGTTCTGTTTTATTTCAGTTCTAGTTATGTTCCATGTAATTTCTCTTTTAACTCACCTGGCAAACTGGTATCCATTAACTCTTGAGGTAATTTCTGCATTAATTTTACCAAAGCTAAACCAATTGGTACCCTCAATATTTCCTCTTCTTCACGCTCCATACTCAAACGTTTGCGATTCACTTTATGTTTAACATCATAAGAAGATTTATCAGTTATGGAACGATTTAGGGTGGGTATCAATATGGTGGTTATAGTAGTTAACACTTTCTTCGAGGCATTTGAGGGTAAAACTGTGATTTTGTTTAAACAAGGCTCCTGTTTGATAATGGGTTTGCTGTTATTGTTTTCTTCCTCACTATCATCGTCGTCCTCTTCTTCATCTTCTTGTTTTTCTAAAGCTTGTTCTAATGTTTCTTCTTCATTGGCTTTAGGTTTATTTTCTTCTTCATCTTCATCTTCTTCTTCCTCCTTTAGCTCCTGTTTTACTTTTTGCTCTTCCTCTGGTTTTGAAGTCTTAATATCCACCTCAAATTCTTCAGCCTTTTCTTTGATGACATTCTTAAGCTTCTCCAAAGTTTGTTGATCTTTTTGCGCCAGCGATAGATCATAATGGAAAGCATCTAATATTCTTACTACTATGCGTACACATTGCTTTTGGTAGTCATGAGAGAGACGCATTTTCATAAGATAATAACGGAGGATGGAATGATAATGCTGCCAGGGTAATAGTTGACAAACTATGCCCACTGTTTCTATGGCAGCATCTATTAGGGTGTGTTTACTGGCATGTTGTTCTTGCAGCAGATAACGCGAGGCTAAGGGCAGAACAAATTGCGTGAGAGTTCTTACGCAGGGAGGCTTTTCCAAAGAGGCAGCATAGGTGTTAAACTTGAGTAAAGCTCTACCATGACGATGGGACTGCAAATGGATCATGTTCTCAAAGAAATCTACCTCGACATCCAGTTTATCGCCTAGACCATGAAGATCTTGTAGAATTTCATGCGACTCCGGACATTCACGAGCCATTTCACCCAGCAAACGTATACCTTCATTGCGCACATTTTCATGAGAATCCTTAATAACACGACGTATGAGATTAATGAAAACATCGCCCACTAAATAGTCTATTTGAATTTTATCGCCAGAATACTTTTTGGTCAAATGAGGCAGCAATAACTTAAGACTTTCACTAGCATTGTCACGCAAACCCATATCTTTGTCATGCCTTAGGAAATAAAAACAATTGTAAATAACCAAAATACCCAAATCCAAATCAACACCCTGTTTGGAAACCGTTTGTTGCTTGATTTCCTTGAAAGCCTCCAAACGTTTTTCATAATCCGGTTGCTCCACCCAACGTTTATCCCAGGAATTTAGTAATAATATAATTCTGGCCAATGATTTTAATTGTTGGGTGTCGAGAGAGGAAGGATTTTGTTTGTGTTTTATCCTGGCTATATCGGCTATTAGATCACACAACTGTTTGCGGGCACAAACCTCTTGAACCTGTTCGAATAAGGGAGCTATTTTGCGTATATATAGTTCCGGTTTCTCTAGTCTTTTGATAAGATTTGCTAGAGTTGTTATAACTTGTGCCACCACTTCATTGGAGCTTTGGGTTTGTGTCTTAGCTATGAGTATGGGTAGAAGCAATTGCAAGAGACTGTCACAGGTTTCAGGTTCCGTAACATGTTTAGTCAACAGGGACAAAACATTTAAATCACGTTTATCCAATTGTTGTTTTGAACCTTTGGTAGAGAAATTCATTTTCAAACGCTGCAATAGCTCTGGAATATAAGGCTTAACCAGTTGTAGTCCTTCATCAGCGAATTCTAATTCATTTTCCGAGGCCACTAGCAAACGTTCCACCAAAGCCATTATGGGTTTACGCACTAAAGCCTTAGATTTTTCATTTAACAGCAGTGATATAATAAAATGGAAAATGTTCTCTTGTTTGTGGGGAGGATTTTGATTTAGGAACTTGAAATGTTTAGGTTTTTCACCCCATAACAGCAAAAGTTTTAGCAAAACAGTAGGTGAGTGTATACTTTCCACTGGCAGTTTCTCCAGCGAGGGATAAATGAAAACCTCACTTAAGCATTTAATCAAATCCTCAGACCATTCAAAGTCCTCGATATGCTCAAAAAAGTTATAAACACTTTGTAAACAATTGTGTTTTAAATTTCTAAAAACCAAAGGCATTTTGGGATGAATTAATGATGAATCCAAGGAAAACACTTCATTGCATACACAGCCTATAAAAACCAATAGTTTGAGCATATAATAATGGAACTTTTGCTGCATTATGCCACCAAATTCTTTGCGTATCAATTCCAGTAAATTAACCACACTTTGCAGTTTCTTGGGAGACCACACCTGTTGCATATTAAATTGTTTTTGTACGAGGGAAGGTATTGCCAGAATATCTGTAGAATCCTGGCAAAATTCTCCATACAAACCAAAAGCCATTTGTAAAAACCATTCTATCTCCTCAAGGCTACATTGTGCCAAAAATCTTAATATTATAGATTTCCTTTGCTGAGGACTTAAACCCTTTTGGGAACCTTTAGTAATCATTTTGCCATAGAGTAATCTTAAGAGAATTTCCATAAATTCTTGTCTATGTTCCAGGGAAACAGTATCCACTTTAAAGTTTATCAGTTCATCTTTAAATTTCTTTTCATCCAACATATTGTAAAGTAAGTCCTTATAGGGTATTAAAGCTTTAGATTTATAAGAAAATAAACAATCTAAAGCGGACTTTTGCAGCTGTTGATTAGAGCCTTTTAGCAAGCGTAGATAGAGGGTTTTAAGTTCTGCTTCCCGGTATAAGGCACGAGGATTTTGATGTGCTGCGAAGACGGCCAATTTGGTTTGTAAAGTTTGTAAAATGGATTTGATGTTAGAGGAGTCTAGTTTGTTAAGATATTTCGATTTCTTTTTAAAGCTGGTTGTCTGGGCGGGCTGCTGTTGTAATTCCTGCTCATTATCTTCCTCTATGTCTTCTATATCCAAAGAGTTTTGGCTTTTTACTGATAAATCCCAAGAGTTTTCTTTGCTCTCCAATTGCAGCTGGTATTCTTCTTCCACAAATTTCATAAACATGGTCACCAGTTCACGATTTTTCAATTCCACTAATTTGCCAAATTGAGGCAATCTTTGCCATAGTAAATTTCTATAGTTAAACAACTGTTGTTGGCTTAACGTTGGCTGGTGATGTAAACACAATAAATCATTTAAGGCCGGGGACTGCCAAGTTTGAGTAACAACTAAATCTTGATTATTTTTGCTGTTTTGATAATCTATATTATCTTGTGTTGTTTGCAGTTTTTCCTGATAAATCAACCAAAATTTCGAAACATCCAATTGTTTAGCATAATCTTCCAAAAGTTTCAAAACCGGCTCCCAAACATATTTGAAATTGTGATACAACAAACCCAAAAGAAAACGTACACAATCTTCTTTATAGAAATCCTCTTTAAATTGTTTAAATAACTCAGCTTGGGTCTCCAATTTTTGCACCAATAACACTTGCTCTCTATAGTTATGCACTGTAGGTTCTATTAACTCGGCCTGATAGAAAATATGATAAGGTGTCTGTTGTTCTTGGGCCTTAAATATTAAGGATAATGTGTGAGCAGCTAGCAAACGTTTTTCATGGTCATGGTGTGCCAAAAACTGAGCCAAAGTTAAGCGTAATTCTGGTAATTCCTTAAACAATTGAGGATAGTTAAAGATTAAAAGATTTAATACACCCAAACATCTTAAATTGTTACAGTTTTGTATTAAAACAGGTGTTAAAGTATTAACCGTTTGAGGGTTTAAGGCAAATTTCAATTGTAGATATATGGTTATGATTAAACACAATAGATTGAGTTGATTTTCTGCAGCATTGTTCTCTAGCTCCTTTAATAATGTTTGTATTAAGGAGTTTAAAGGTTTTTTTAATAACTCCTGCTGCAAACCCTTCAAATGAGGAGCTATAAGCAACATTAATAATTGCTCTTCCATTTGTTGGTCATTTACTTTAAATTTCTTCAAGTTTTGCTCTAGTTTTTTTAAAGTCTCGGCAGATTTAACTTTAATATCTAAAGGCTGCCATTTTTGTGCACTTAAAGCATTAAACTGTAAAGGCTGTCTCTTTAAAAGCACCTCTGCTAATAGTTCAAAAGCCGGCTTATCATAAAACTCCTCAAAATGCTGCACTAAACTAGGTAAAATAAAAATTTCAAATTGCACATGTAAAGTCATTTGTTTAACAAAGGCAGCATAGATTTCACGTTCCTTAATGCTTAATGATTTCTTCAACAAACGGCTGGTATCCAATTGGGTGACCAAAGAAGAACCCGATAACAAAATGCAGCTGATGACCTGGGTACAAGTTCTTAAAGCTTCAAAGCATTCTGTAATATGTTTCCCCGTTACATCCACTAGATGTAAAAGACAGGGAACTATAACATCCATTTCGGCTAAAAAGCGACATTCTTTATACTCCACCACTTGCAGGAATATACGACAAAGATTTTGTAGTTTAGCGGGATTCAAACAATTTTTAGAAACTTCACACAATTTCAGCCAAAACAAAGACATTTGTTGGGGTTGTATGAACTTGAGCACCTGGCTAATACAGTATTCCACTATATCATTCAATAGCTGGCTTTGTTTAGGTTTAATTTTCTTATCCTCCACCAAAGATTCAAAGATAAACTGCAAAAAATCACCCGCTATAGAATGGAATTGTCCTTTAACACCGCGCATTATCTCAAACAGCAAACGACCACAACCCTGAACACTTTCCACCTGTTCGCGTACTATGGTCTCCAATATAAATTCCAAAAATTTGCCATAATCCCGCACATCTCGAGCAATAAAAGAAAAACATTCTACCGCAAAATTGGTAACATGTTCCTCATAACGTCTTTCATCTAATAAAGGTAGAATGCAATTGAACACCACCCCTATATTCCTTTTCAAATAAGGCTTAAGAGCCTTAAACAAATAAGCCAAACACACTAAAGTCCATTCCAATTGCTCAGCATCTTGGGTATTCAGCAAACATATCAAACGATCCAATACCCTTTGAAAATAAGGATAAAATTCTTCTCTTAGATCTCTGGCCAAAACATACAACAGCTCCAGCAGCGGTTGTAATGATAGATTAGTAGCACAGGCCAACTTCTCCAATAGCAAGTCCACCACAAAATCTTTTTGATGTAAAAGCTGAGGCAATGTCACAACCTTGATGACTTTACGGGAAAATAAAGAATATTCCTCGGATAAATTTAAAACCATCCATTTTTTTAAAGTCTGATGGAAAAATGTTTCATTTTCTTCCTCTGGCAGCTCCTCGTTTTCATGGCCTATATGGTATAAAGCCAAACGTCTTAGATCGATTTCATTAACACGATCAGCAAAACTTTTGAACTGAAATTTATAAAATAAAATCATAAATATTAATATAAAACAGGATTTTTTATATTTATTTTATATTTTTAAACATTTTTTTAAGACCAAAAAAATTTTGGTTCCACTTTTCTTTAATTACCCGAAAGGTGTTTGAATTTTTAGTTTTTTGTTGTTGCTCCGCCATAGTTTTATAAAATTTCTTAACACTTTTTTATTTATAATATATTTTCTTTAATTATTTTATTAAATTTTATATTTTTTACAAATTTCACACGTGCGTCCACATTTTTCAGCGATTGTCTTGAAAATAATATAAATATTTTGACAGTAGTGCAACAACACGTGCACAGAGCAAAATGTAAACAAAGAAAATGAGAGCAAAAGAGTGTAAATATGGCCACAGGGTTGTTATAAAAAACATAAACAAATGAAAATAATGTGGCCAGATTGAAGGAAAAACGTAAAATTTGCAAAAAAAAAAAAAAAAAGGAGAAGAAAATATTTTGGTATTTGCTTGGTTTTTTGTTTAAATATCAGATGTTTACGAAATTTTGAGAGTTTTTATTAGAAAAAAAAAAATGCATTTTTAATGTATAAAACCATTTTTTAACTTAAAGATTTCATTTTGTTACAAAATAATAAGTTTTTCTTAATGTATTTTCTTTATAAAAGAGTGTGCATTAGTTTTCTATTGAATGGTATTTTCTTCAGCAAGTTTTCTACAGAACAATTTTTTATACAATGATTTTAGATAGTTTTCTATAGAAAAATGTCTTGTTTAGGTAGTTTTCTATATAAAAGTTTAGTTAGTGCTCTATAGAAAAATGTTTGCTTATAAATTGTTATAAATTGTTCTATAAAAAATTGACTTCTATAGAAAAATGTCTTCTTTGGACCATTTCTTAAGGCTTTTCTCTGTTTTATAATAAATATCAATTTAAAAAACTATTTTTAAAAATAAAATCTTTATTTTGTTACAAAAATTATAAATAGTTATTGACAAATGTTTGTCATTTAATATTATTTTGTTTATTTTTATAGTTTATGTATAAAAAAATTCGAATTTTTAATAAAATTGTAAAACTTATTAAAACATCAAAAATATCTTAATAAACTTAATAATAGTGGCAACTCTCTGTGTAATTTTAAAATAACGTTTGTTATCATATCCCTGTGAATAAGATTTGCCAAACCGACATCTGTTTGCAAATACGGCAACTTTTGCACGAATTTTGATTACGAAAATTAAGAAAATAAGAGAATTAATAAAAATTACTTTACAAAGTAATTGAAAAAAGCGCAAATATTGTTTGAAAGCTGCCAAAGAAACAAAGAATAAAATTAAGAAAAACACAAATTTAAATGACGAAAATGAGACCAACAGAGGTTAAACTTAATAATGCTCCCGAGGATTTAATATCTACAGTTAGATTTGGTCCCAAATCCAATCAATATCTAATAGCCTCATCTTGGGATGGCACCGTGCGTTTCTATGATGTAGTCAACAATGCGGTAAGGCAGAAATTTGTACAGGGAGCGCCGCTATTGGATGTAACATTTATGGTATGATCATGGAAAGCTTAAATGTATTTGAATTTATTAGAAAATTGTGTTTGTTTGCAGGATGTGGTCCATGTGGTAAGTGGCTCTTTGGATAATCACTTGCGTTTATATGACGTTAATACCCATACAGAAAATATAGTGGGTTCCCATGACGAACCTATACGTTGTGTAGAACATGCTGAATCAGTGAATGGCATTTTGACCGGCAGTTGGGATAAAACTGTTAAACTATGGGATATGCGCGAGAAACGCTGTGTCGGCACCTATGAGCAGGGCAATGGTAAAGTCTATTCTATGTCGGTGAATGATGAGAAAATTGTGGTGGCCACCTCTGATCGTAAGGTCTTAATATGGGATTTACGTAAAATGGAAGAATACATGATGAAACGAGAATCCTCTTTAAAATATCAAACACGCTGTATACGCCTGTTCCCCAATAAAGAAGGCTATGTTATGTCATCCATCGAGGGCCGTGTAGCAGTTGAATATTTAGATCCCGATCCAGAGGTACAAAAGCGTAAATTCGCCTTTAAGTGCCATCGCAATAAACAAGACACCGTAGAACATATTTATCCCGTTAATGCCATTAGTTTTCATAATGTTTACAACACGTTTGCCACCGGTGGTTCTGATGGTTATGTCAATATCTGGGATGGTTTTAATAAGAAGCGTTTGTGTCAATTTCATGAATACGACACATCGATTTCATCACTTAATTTCAGTCATGATGGCAGTACTTTAGCCATTGCCTGTTCTTATAATGATGAGTTGGATGTACCGCCAGCTAGTGTACCCAATCCGGTAATCTATGTGCGTTATGTTACTGACCAGGAAACAAAACAAAAGTAAATTTTGGTATTTATTTGAAAATGTTGTACTTTTACATGTTCTTTTAAGATTTTTTTAAGTAAGATTTAATAAAATTTAATGTAAAATTAAAAAAAAAAAATGGTTTATATTTGTGAAATTTTAAGGGAAAAATAGGATTTTGAAAAGAACCCAGGAAAAAATTACATTGAAAAGTAATGAGTTAAAAAGCTAATAAAACCTACCTCCTTTCACTACTTCATTTGCATTTTAAGTTATTATTTTAACACGGTGATGTCATTGAAGGCAAGTACTTCCACGCTCGCTTACAAATATGTAGTTAAAGAAGTACATACCTCGATATCAAATTATTAGAAAGTCATTACCAGAGTACTTCTAAGTAATGCAGAAGATAAATAGTAGTTATAGAAGTACAAACCATTACCGTGTTTTTGCTGCGAACATAGATTTCTTTAAAATTAAAAGTATTAATGGAAAATCGTAAAACTTTGAATTTTTAATAAAATTTTAGATTTTGGTTAAAATTTAAATTTTTAGCAGAATTTTAACTTTTTGAAAAAAATTTAAATTATGTATTTTTATTTTATCGTTTTTTTTTTTTGTAAATTAAATATTTAATTTTTATCAGAATAATATCGAATAATTCTCCAGCTTTTTAATTTTTAATAAATTGCTTAATTTTTTATAATTTTACATTATTTTAAGTTATTTTTCTAATTAATTTCATTCCAGATGAATTTGTTTTGTTTAACATGTCGCTTGTCGTTAGCGGTGTCAATTGTAATCTGTTTAGTAATGGTATTTAAGCGATAACCTAAAAACCAAATAAAAATCGCTAGAATTATTTAAACATTATAAACCCGCTAATAAATACTCAAAAACGCTATATTAACCTTACTATAGACAGTCGGCTTTGCATTTTTCAACAGTGTTTTGATAATTTTTTTCACTTTTTAACAAACAAAATTTATTAAACTTAACAAAACTTTATTAATAATTTAAAGAAATAAAGAAAACACCTTAATTAAACAAGAGCTATCAATAATTCTTATTTTTCTGCCTAAAGAATGGTAAATATTAAAAGAAACTAAAGCTTTCACTAGCCTTTTGAACAAATTTCCTCGAATTTTCCTTAATTAAATATTCCTTTTACTTTATTCCTCCTGCTAGAGTCCACGTTCACGTAGTCGTTCTGTTACTCCACGTCGCTCGTATTCCCGCTCCCCTTATAGACGCTCTGGACGCCGGTAAGTCGTTTAGCTGTAGTTAAACTCTGATGGCAAATAGTTTTCTACATTATTTGTTATGCATTTTTTGTAGTAAATCCTATAGCCGCTATAAATATGATTCACGCAGTAGTTCCAATTCTAGACATCCACCATCACCACCTCCTATAACAACTGGCCGACACAGTGGTCGCTATTCTAGTGATAGTCGTAGTACTTCCAGGTAAGTTTGTTGTTGTTGGTGTTTCAAAATTCATTGAAGTTACTTTGAGGTTAGAGAGAAGATAAATTTAAGTTTTTGAAAAAAAAAATTTTATTAATTTTGAAATTTTTTTAAGAAAATTATTAAAATTTTTGTGTTTGTTATATCAAACTATTAGACTATAGGCTAAAAATAGACTAGACTATGAATTAGACTAGATTATAGACTAGATTATTGACTATATTATAGACTAGACTATATACTAGACTATAGAATAGACTATATACTTGATTATAGATTATATACTACAGAGTAGAATATAGACTAGACTATAGTTTAGACTAAGGACAAGATTAGATGGATGGATTATAAACTGTCCATAGATTAGACAGAATACCAGACTGTAGTTTAGTATAAAGACTTGATTATAAACTAGAATATAGACTAGACTGCAGGCTAGAGTATAGACTAGAATTTAAGTACTTCAGTTTACCAACATCTTTCTAAACATGAGTTTAATTTATTTTATGTTTGAAATTTAATATTTACTTAAATATTTTTAGGAAATTCAAGTCTCAAAATATTACAAAACACAAATTGGTCAAAATTTTCAATACTAACAAGTTTATATTTATTATTAAGAAACATTTTAGCAAGATTACAATATACTAGTCGAAAGTCAATTTATCAAATTGAATACATTTCAAAACGTTAACAAATATCTTAAATAATTTAAATAAAAACAGAAATCAAGATTTACAGATAACAAAAATTGCATATAACTCAACATTTAAAAATAAAATAAATTAAGAAAATTATAATACTATTTATTCCCTCTTACTACTAAACAGATCCATATCACCCACCTATAAAAAAAGACATCACAACAGTCGTCGTCATTATAGTAGATCTCGTTCAAGAACAAAATCTCCAACACGTTCCCGTTCACGTAATTCGTATGATAGAGCAAATCGTAGCAATAGAGTAAGTTTAATACATTTAGTTAAATTATATCATGGACTTAATTTTTAACTTTTTTTCTTTTATAACAGGAAAAACCTTTACCCTGTCGCTGTATCGGTGTCTTTGGTTTAAGTGTCTATACCACACAACTTAAAATCAGAGAAATATTTTCCAAATTTGGCCCCATAGAACGCATACAAGTTGTTATTGATGCTCAGGTATGATTTATGTTAGAATTACATCTTTTTTTAAATAAATACACCCTACTAAATGCATTTAATTTAAAGTTTAAAGAAATTAAAATGTCAAACAGAGGGGTCATAAAAAAATTTAAACAGCAATATATAGAGTTTTGATTTAAAAGTGTTTTAAACGAAACCAAAGGCTTGTTGTTACAAATTCAAATTGAAATGAAATAAAATTTAATAGACTAGAATGTAGAATAGACTATAAACTAGATCTAGACTAGACTATTTTAATTTTTCACAAATTTTTTCACTTTCCTTCACAGACCGGTCGTTCTCGTGGTTTTTGTTTTATTTATTATGAAAATTTAGCTGATGCTAAAGCAGCCTGTGATAATTGCTGTGGCATGGAAATTGATGGCAGACGCATACGTGTAGCCTACTCCATAACCGAAAGGCCTCACACGCCAACGCCTGGTGTTTATATGGGTCGACCAGCCAAGTAAGTTTTCTTTATTAGTTTTATAAAAACAGATATTTTCTAAATGTTATCCGATATCCTAGAGATTTACGTGAACGTTATCGTGCCCAAAAACAGCAGCTACAGCAACAACAACGTCATCATTCTCCTGTTAGTTATAGTAGCAAATCTCATCATAGTCATCGACATCGTTATGAACGCAGTCGTAGTCGTTCCTATTCACCACGTAAGTAAAATGTAAATATGAAAAATAGCAGCAATACACTTCACACATTAGAACAAATAGAAATTCTATCTTTTTTTGCTTTCAATATATAAAAGAGATTAAATAATAAAGTACAGTTATTAATTAAACCTAGTTTAACATAAAACACAAACTGGTTAAGAAACACTGCCCCCTTGTAAACTACTTTAATCTAGATTTAATTGAATTATTTCTAGTTTAAACTAGGTTCGACCTAAAGTTTAAATTAAATTCCGACCTTTTGCATGATTTAAGTTTGCTTTTAACTTTTATCTTTTCAGGTCGTTATCGTTATCGATACCATTAATATATTAGGCTAATTTATAAGCCAATTTTTGTTTTTTCTTCTACTTGAATTCATTTTTTTAATGTTTATGTTACTTTAGTTTTAATCGCTTTTCGCAGCTTGTTTGTGTAATAAATTGGTTTAGTTTTGTGGTTGTCTTATACATAGAGGTGAATTTATCTTTTCACATAAACTTTTTGTTCTGTACCTTAATTTCTGAACTTCAGTTTTGTCATAATTTTAATATAAATATAAGTACTTGTGTGCAAGTTTTATTTTAGTAATAATTTATAACATATTTAAACAAGAAACAATTATTTTGCAAAAAACTTGTAAATTTCTAAAAAATCTAACTCAAAATAATTGTTTCTTTAAAAAAAAAACCTTAACATTATAATAATGTTTGTGTAATTATTTAATTATATGTAACAACAAACAACTAGTTGTAATATTTTGTATTTATTTAAATTTCTTTAAATGGACAAACAAAACCAACAAAAAAAAAATAAAGACTTGAAAACTGTGAATTTATATTAATTAAAAAAAAAATATTAGTAAATACTTAATTATTGAACTACTGCTCATGATGAGGAAGTACTAGCACCTGCAGCAGCTGCTGCTCCTGCACCCTGATGTGCTTGCTGTTGCGTTTGTCGACTAGTTTTATAGGCAATTTCCAAAGTATTTTGTATAACTTGCATATCTGACTCTATACTTCTAGCCCAATTCTCTACATCACCCAGTTCTTTTAAGGCACTACTAAAATTGTCTATCAATTGCAGCCACTGTTGTGTTTGTTTGGCAAAATTTGTAGCTCCCACATGCAGCTGTTTTGCCTCGGCATCTAAACGTTTTTGATTTAAATAGGCCTGGGCGACTCTAAAAATGATAATAAATTAATTAACAAGTGGAATAGGAAAGACTGTGCAATGGTTTCGACTAAAATATAGTTCGGTCTATAGTTTAGACTAATGGTTGGTTATGGTCCAGACTATAGTCTAAACTTGACCATGACCAACGTTATATTAAGTTTGAATAAGCATTTGTAGATATATACACATACCCCACATTTAAATGTTCCACTAGAGCTTTAGTCAATTCATTGGAAGCTTCTATGGCCTCTTTGCGTTTTACTTCTGCAATATAGTTTAGCCAACAATAAAGAACAATCTTATTTTTTTTTTCATTATTTTCAACAAACCTTGTTCCTGTTTACGTTTCACTTGTTTAGCCTGATGTTCTTTTACCATAGAACTTAACATTTTGGTAAATTTATTAAATTTTTAACTTATTAAATTGCTGTTGATAAACAAAAAAAATCTACTTTGTCAGTGAAAAGATGACTTGTTTTCCTCTTCTTCTTGAATGTACACATTCACTGTGAATGATAACAGGGTGGCCACTTTATGAAAAAATAAACTAGGGGTTGTTTTGGTTGTTTATAATATTTAACGTTAATTTAAATTTTCTTTAGAAAATATATCGATAACTATAAATTATACAGAAAATTAAAAAATAACTATTATTTCTTATAGAAAATTAATTGGTAACTCTAATTTTCTATTTAAAAATAATCGATAACTATAATTTTCTATGGAAATTGTATCGATATCTTTTACAGGAATTTTATCGATTTATATAATTTTCTATAGATAATTTATCGATTTATATAATCTTTATACAAAATTTATCGATTTACATATATAATTTTCTATAGTAAATTTATCGATTTATAAAATTTTCTATAAAAAAATTTATCGTTTTATATAATTTTTCTATAAAAAATTTATCGTTTTATATAATTTTTCTATAAAAATTTTATCGATTTATATAATTTTACTATAAAAATGTATCGATTTATATATTTTTTCTATTAAAAATTTATCGATTTATATAATTTTCATATATATTTCCACAGAAAATTTATCGGCTTATATAATTTTCTATAGAAATTTTATCGATTTATATAATTTTCTTTAGAAAATTTATTCAGTTATTTTATTTATTGATAACTATAATTTTCTATAGAAAATTTTATTGTCTATAGATCATTTATCGATATCTATAATTTATCGATATTTCCCAATAATTTAGTAACATTTCTTATTTAATTAAAACTTCAAAATTTAGTTTTTTTGTTAACTTTTAATATTTATTTTTTCTTTATATATTTCCAAAAAATCATATCATAATATAAGTTTGTATAACATTTTATGATTAATGATGAGTTTTTTATGTAGACTTTTGTTTAATAAAATTTTTATAAAATATTTAAATTTTCTTTAGTTTTTTTTTTTATAATTTCGTTAAATTATGTTATTATTGCCAATGTAAATTCATAAAAATTTTAATTTTATTAGATTAATTAGTTACAGTATATAATCAATCGAAGACAAACAAAGTTAATAATACTTATCACAATAAGTTTATTAAATTTTCTTTTATAATAATTATTAAAAAGTAGACGCTAATAGAAATATTTAGACATACATTTTTAAAAACTAATTTGCTATAAACACCAATCAATTGAAACAAACAAAAATAACAAATTTAAAGTTTTTAAAAAACAGTTTTTTTAAATGATTAATATTTAAGTAGATAAATTCAATAAACTATTTTTAAAGTTTAGAGATAGTGGTACAGAAAATGTTATGTTTTAAGGTTAAAATTCCAAAATTAAGGATTCCAAAATGTAATATTTGAAACATAATTAGCTTATTTTATTTAATTATATAATATTTATTTGATAATTAAGTGATGGACTAATCTCGGACTTTACAGTTTAAACTAATAGTACTGATAAAAATGTATATAGAGTTAATAATTGATTTAATATGGTTTGTTACTTATATTGCTTTTATATAGAATTTTTATACTTTTTTGTTGTTATTAGCAGCTATTGTATAGAACAATTATTGCTTATACATTATTAAACTATTTTTCCTTAATGATTTTTTTTTTAATTTTACTAATTTGTAATAATAATGTATGTTTGTGCTATTATTGTTAATTTGCTACTTGTGCTATATAAAAAAGATTACAGTCGGGTCATAGGTTTTGAAACTATATATTGTATAGAAATTAAAAACAAAATGAAGTGAATTTTATTTAAAGTAAAATAAGATTTTTATATATGAAGAAAATGTAATGTTTTCACCTTTGCAGTCATTGATTTATTGATAGTTTTTAAATTTTGAAAGAAAATTTATTTTTTTTAGAAAATTTATCGTTGAACACAATTTGTTCTTAAAAATGTATCGACTTTCTATAAAAAATTTATCGACTTTACTTTAAATTTGCATAGGAAATTACCGAAAATTTTTAATTTTTATAATAAAGTTATCGATAGCATTAAATTTTTTAAAATTTATCGATAACTATAATTTTCTATAGAAAATTGCTTAATATAATTTTCTATATAAAATTTATCAATAACTATAATTTTCTATAGAAATTTTATCGATAACTTAATTTTCTATAGAAAATTTATTGATTACTACAATTTTCTATAGAAATCTTATCGATTCCTACAATTTTCTATAGAAAATTTATCGATTGCTACAATTTTCTATAGAAAATTTATCGATTCCCACAATTTTCTATAGAAAATAAATCGATTCCTACAATTTTCTGTAGAAATTTATCGATAACTATAATTTTCTATAGAAAATTGATCGATAACTACAATTTTCTACAGAAAATTTATCAATAACTATAATTTTCTATAGAAAATTTATCAATAACTATAATTTTCTATAGATACATATTTTATCAATAACTGAATTTTCTATAGAAAATTTATTGATTGCCATAATTTTCTATAGAAATCATATCGATTCCTACAATTTTCTATAGAAAATTAATCGATAACTACAATTTTCTATAGAAAATTTATCGATTACTGTAATTTTTTATAGAAAATTTATCGATAACTATAATTTTATACTGGAAATTTATTGATATATATAATTTTCTATAGGAAATTTATCTATAACTATAATTTTCTTTAGAAAATTAAACAAAAAAATAAAATTTTCTATTAAAAATTTATTTGTAACTATAAATTTCATAGAAAATTTACCAATAATTAAAAATTTTAAAACAAAATTGGTCGATTATTATAAATTTGTCGATAATTACAATTAAATTAAATTTCTTAAAAAAATTATCGATAATTACAAATTTATTCTACAAAATTTCCATATGAGATTATTTTGTCCGCTTTTTGCGAAGCTGGCAACGGCAACTCTGTGTTAAAACAACAAAATAAATATGGCCACTCTAATTATTTCCTCATTTTCTACTTCACAAAAAAAATAAAACAGTTAAGTTAACAGTTAAGTGAAATAATTTTGTTAAAAACCTTTTTGTGTTAAAATTTAAAGGTAAGAAACCAAAAAGAATATTAATTATTTTAATTATAATTAGTTAATATTAGTTATTACGATTATAAGTATTTATTTATTAAATATATTTATAAAATACACAACTATATGTTAATAAAGGCATTGATGTTTAAATTATTTTTACTGTACTTGTATTTATACATACGTTAATAGAGACAAGGATTAAAGTCTTTTTTTTAATTTAACAATTATTTTGAAAAAAGTGTTTCTTCCTTTACATGATAATACAAAAATTACAACACAACATTTAAAGGATATTTTGCAATGCTATTAATTAAATATTCATCTATGATTTATAGTTTAGTGTTTTCTTTTAACAATTACAATTGTTTTTTATATTAACTAATTATTGTGTATGCTGGTGACCTATACCAGCGGCTCCATAAAGGAAACTAGATTGACGTATTACCGAGACCGTGGCAGCAGCTACACCTGCTTGTGGTGGCGGTGGAGCTGGTGCTCTATGTTTTTTTATAAATGGTTGATAACCGGCGGGTTGTAGTGGTTTTGGTGTCGTCGTAGTTGTTGTTGTGGTGACATTTGCAGTTGCTGTTGTAGTATTTGTATTTAAATTGTTATTATCAGTTGTAGTAATGTTATTATTATTGTTGTTATTGTTATTACTGCTAGCTGTGGTAACTGGAACAAATATTTATTTATGTTTGAATGATTGTTGGTTGTAGAATTAGGAATGAGTTTAGAAAATGTTAATTTTGTTGTTTGTTTTTACAAAGGATGTTTATAGTTTGTCAGTGATATAGTCTGTACTCTAGACTACATATAGTGTAATCAATAGACTACATTCTAGTTTATAGTCTGCACTATAGTAAGTATAGTTTATATTCTTGTTTTTTCTATAGTCTGGACTAAAGTCCAAAGTCTGTAGTATGGTCTATAGTATCTGGACTGTAGTCTAAGCTAAAAAGTGGTTTGTAGTTCATCTATAAGTCCATAGCCTGGAAAATAGTTTAGCCTTTAATCTCAGCTAAGTGTAGTGTAGTCTATAGTCTGGACTTTTGTCTAGTCTATACTCTGGACTATTGTCCAGTTTCTATTCTGCCCTATATCTCTGTTATACATTATAGTTTATAGCCTGGTCTAGCTTATAGTCGAGTTTATAGTCTAGCCTAAAGTGTATACTATAGTCAAGTCTATAGTCGAAAGCGAACGAAATTTCTAATAAAATTTTTTAAAATTCTATTGAGGTTTCGATCGATATCGAATGCCAGAATTTGTCCCTAGTTTATACTCTAATCTATAGTCTGGATTGTTGTCTAACCAATAGACTAGTCTCTGGTATACAGTTTAATTTACAATATAAAGTCTGGACTATAGTCTAGTCTATAGTTTGGTCTATAGTCTAGTTTATAGTTCGATCCATAGTCTAATTTATATTTTTGGTCTATAGTCTATTTTATAGTATGGCCTTCTGATTAGTTTATAGTCTAGCCTTGATTGTCTTGTCGAAAATCTAGTCTAACATATGAACTATTGTCTGTTCTCAAATCTGGTCTATAGTAAAGTTTATATTATCTATAGTCTTGCTTATAGCCTGGACTATTGTCTATTCTACAGTCTAGTTTAGTTTATTCTCTATTATATAGTCTAGTTCATTATATAGTCTGGACTATTGTCTAGTTAATAGTTTATGTTCTAGTTCTGTAGGACTAGGCTGGACTCTTATCTTTTCTATAATCTGCACTATTGTCTCTTCTATAGTAAGTCATACAGTCTATTGCCCAATTTATACTCTAGTCTGGACTATTGTCTTGTCTATTGCCTAGTTTATACTCTAGTCTAGCCTATGGTCTATAGACTACTGTCTATTCTATAGCCTGGTCTATAATCTAGGTTATTCTCTAGTTTATAGGTTTTGCTTATTGCTAATCTGGGTTTTTGTCTATAGTCTAGTTTATACTTTAGTCTGTACTATTGTTTAGTTTATAGTTTAGACTAGTTTATGTTCTAGTCTATAGTTTGGACTATTGTCTAATCTATTGTCCAGTGTTTTTATAGTCTATAGTCTGTTCTTAAGTCTGATCTACTGTCTAGTCTATAGTCTGGACTATTGTCTAGTATATATTCTATAGACTATTTTATATCATAGTTCATACACTAGTTTATGATGCAGTCTATAGTCTAGTATGTAGTTTGGACTATTGTCTATTCTATTATGTGGTCTAAAATCTGGACTAGTGCGTAGCCTATAGTCTAGTTTATTCTCTAGTTTATAGTATGGACTCTTATATAGTCTATAGTCTGGAATGCTGTCTAGTCTTTTGTCGACAATCCAGTCAGCAATATGGAGTTTAATATAATCTATTGCCTAGTCTATTGACGGCTCTGTAATTTGATTTGAATAGTCGAATATTTTTTATAAAAAAAAAAATCAAAACAAAATGCAATCATATACAACAAAAAAAAAAATATAAATAAATAAAAAGTGAAACAAAAATATAACAGTTTTATTTGTTTTATTTTTTGAAAATGATTAAAAATGTGGATAAATTTGTTTATTAAAGATTTTATTGTTGATTTTTTTTTAATGCGCATACAAAATAGAAGTAGAAGAATCAAATAAAATGTGTATAAATGTTTTATTAAATATGTATTTATTTATGTATATAAAATAATTAAAACATTTTTTTTAATTATAATTATTATTTTAAAAACAATAATGTACATTAAAAGTAATAATTAAAAAATAATAATAAGCATGCTAAAAGTAGAGGTGTGAGTGTAAGTGTATGTAGGTGTATGTGTTTTTTTTTTTTATTTGTTTTTATGCAGCATACTTTAAGGTGTTAAAACTACTTAATGTTGAGGTTTTTCTTCTTTTTTTATAACAAAATGACATTAGTTTAAACAAATAATAGTTTTTTATAAAAACCTAAAAAAAACAAAATTTCAATAAAGCTATTCTTTATAATTCATAATTTTCTAAATAAAAACTTCAAATTTTCTTGCTTAATTAACGACAAGTAAAAATATTTTGCTTAAAATTTGTTGCTTCGATAATAATTAAAAAAATTTAATTTAATAATAATATTAAATGATTAGATAACATTAAAATATAATAAAAATAATAAAAAAGAACTTCATTTACAAAATATTACAGATTTATTTTATTTAATAATACAAAAGAAATGATAATAATAATGAAAATAATACATCGTTTTTTGTTATTATTTAAAAAAAGACATCAGTTTTTGTTTGCAATAAAAGTATAATTCACGTGCAGTAACGATTTGCTAGAAAAGAAAATATTTTTGTTTTCTTTGTTGCAAATAATAAAAACAAACAATATTTGTTTAAAACTAAAGTTTAACTTAATTTTTAAGAAAAAATAATAATAATAATAATATTTTTAAAAAGAAAATGAACAGCATTCCTTGATAAATAATTCCTCATTTCATTTAGTGGCTAGAGGAGTAGCATATTGTTTGTATGTTGTTTTTGTTTTCTTTGTTTATTTACATACCATTTGCTGTTTTGACAGTTCGACTAGGATACACTTTTTGAATATTTACAAATGGTGGTGGCTTGGGAAATTCGGTAACATTGTGAAAATGTTTACCGTATTTTGTTTCCAAATCAATGACTAAACGACTAACAGCATTGGCATTATTGCTGCTGCTATTACCACCAAACGTGGGTGCTGCAGTTATGCCAGTGGGTGGTGTGCCTGGAGCACTACCACGCATAGAGGAGTAACGTTGTGGTGGTACTGGTGGGGCACCGGATGTCTGAAAATAGTAATTTAAAAAGAAATTATTTAGATTAGTTTGAATTTAGTAATTTTGGAAATTTTTCTTAGCTGAATTGTAAATTTTCTTTATAAAATCCTTGTTTTCTGCTAATTTTAGTATAAAGCACTCAATTCAGCTTAGCTGAATTAGTTATTTTGCCACATTAAAAGTTTTTCTTAGCTGAATTCAAACATTTCTTTACATAATCGATTTGTACAACTTATTTTCAATATTTAAATTCTTAAGCTCCCAATTCAATTAAGCTGAATTAAAATCTTACTATAATTAAAAAAAAATTTTCATAGCTGAATAGTAAAATACTAGCCATAGTAAGCAATTTTATAACTTATTTTCATTGTTTAGCTCTTAAGATGCCAATTCAGCTAAGCTGAATTAAAATTTAGCTATAATTAACAAAATTTTCATAGCTGAATAGTAAAATACAAGTCGTAATATGCAATTTAATAACTTATTTTGAATATTAAGCTCTTTGGCTTCTAATTCAGCTAAGCTGAATTATCCATTTTACAATAATAAATAAAAAATTCTTGGCTGAATTAGAAAATCTAGCCATAATATGCAATTGAATAACTTATTTTGAATATTAAGCTATTTAGCTTCAAATTCAGCTAAACTAAATTACCCATTTTGCAAAATTAAACTATTTTTTCTCAGCTGAATTAGAAAATCGGACTATTAAATGCAATATAATAACATATTTTAAATACTTAGTTATTAAGATCTGAATTCAGCTAAGCAGAATTAATAATTTTTAAAATAATAGATCACTTTTTCTTAGCTGAATTATAAAATTTCTCTATAATCATGATTTTTTTACAAATTTTCCGAAGATTTAACTATTAACAATTCAACTGATTATAATATAAAATATTTTAAAAATATACTATATCTTTTAGCTGAATTGCACATTACTAAATGAAAATATTTTTTTTTTTAATGTATTTAAGACCTTTAAAGCCAATTCAGCTTAGCTGAATTAGGAAATATATTTTCTATAGCTGTATTTTCTTAGCTGAATTAAGAAATTTTAAAAATATACTATATTTTCTTAGCTGAATTGCATATTTATAAATTAAAATTAATTTTTTCAATATTTTTTATGTATTTAAGATCTTTAAAACCAATTCAGCTTAGCTGAATTAAGAACTTTTAAAAATATACTATATTTTCTTAGCTGAATTGCACATATCTAAATGAAAATTATTTTTTTCAAGATTTTTCATGTAATTTAAAAGCTTTAAAGGTAATTTAGCTTAGCTGAATTATGAAATTTTTACAGCTGAATAAAATTTGAAGATTTTCTGTTAAACAACAATATGGTTTTTAAAAATTTTTTGAACTATACTTTATTTACAAAACAAATTTAACAAAATTAACTTAAATATTTAAAAATTTTTAAATAAATTTTAATATTTTTAAAATTATTATTATTCCTTTAAAAAAAATACTAAATTTCTTACTGTGTTTAAAGGTTAAAGATTAAATTTAATAATTAACAATATTTACCCTAGTTTTATAGTTCATCATTGTTGTAAACTTTTGCACAAATTAATTTTCGGAAAATTCTTTAAATAATACTACGATTTTGTTCTTTAGTAATGGTTTTTAACTTTAAAAACACTGATTTTCTTTTTCTTATTATGTTATTGTTTATTTATTGGTAATTTCACACAATTGTTCCTTTTTTTATTTCTAAAGAACTGTCATGTTCTCGTTTATTTATGTTACTGTAACGATTTTTCCCTAATAATTTGCCATTTGTCTATAAAACTATGTGTGTAGGCCTCGACACTGAGTCTGCCAGTGTAGAATTTTCTGTGTGGTACACATATACAGGAAAAGCAACAACTTTTGTTTTTCTTTTATTTTCATTGTTGTTCTTGTTTTATTTTTTATTCACTAGCACAATAAAGGAACGAAATGACAACAACCTACACACCCTTATAAAAACAACAAATACTCACACAATGTACAATGCAGTGCCGTAAGGAAAACAATAACAAGAAAAAAGTTTAAAATGAAAGTCCATAATACAGAAATCCTTATGATTTGTTTTTAGTAAAGTTTGTTTTGATTTCGTTATACTATCTATCTACTACTACTATATGGAACTAACGAGAGATACAAGAGAAAATATAGAAAAGGAAATGAAAATAATATATAGCAAGCATGGAAAATTTTAAATACATAGTATTTTTTTATGTAAAGTATGTAAAGTCTATAGTCTAATCTATATTTTAGTCTAGTTTATAGTTTAGTAATCAATAGTCTATAGTGTAGTCTTTAATCTAGTCTAGAGTCTAGTCTTTAATCTAGTCTATAACCTAGTCTATTGTCTCTAGTCCCGTTTATAGTCTAATCATTAATCTAGTATGTAGTTTTGTCTATAATCTAGTCTAGTAAATAGTCTAGACTATAGTCCAGTATATAGTCTGGTCAAGTCTATGTAGTATAGTCTGTAGTCTAGTATTCGATATAATCTTTAGTCTTGTCTTTAATATAACCTATAGTCCTGTCTATAGTCTAAACAATAATAGTCTTGTCTATAAACTAGTTCATAGTCTTGTCTAGTCTATAGTCTTTTCTATAATTTTAAATGTTAGCTATTACCATTTTGACTATAGACTAGTCTATAGTCTAGTCTATAGTCTAGCCTATAGCCTAGCCTATAGTCTAGTCTATAGTCTAGTCTATAGTCTAGCCAATAGTCTAGTTTAAAGTTTAGTCTAGTCTACAGTCTAGTGAATTATCTAGTCTATAGACTAGTTTATAGTCTAGTCTATAGTCTGGTATATAGACTAGTCTATAGTCTAGTGTATAGTCCAGTCTATAGTCTAGTTTATAGTCTAGTTTATAGTCTAGTTTATAGTCTAGTCTATAGTCTAGTCTATAGTCTAGTCTATAGTCTAGTCTATAATCCAGTCTATAGTCTAGTCTATATTCTAGTCTATAGTCTAGTATATAGTCTAGTATATAGTCTAGTATATAGCCTAGTCTATAGTCTAGTCTATAGTCTAGTTTATAGTCTAGACTATAGTGTAGTCTATAGTCTAGTCTATAGTCTAGTTTATAGTCTAGACTATAGTGTAGTCTATAGCGTAGTCTATAGTCTAGTGTGTAGTCTAGTCTATAGTCTATTCTATAGTGTATTCTACAGTCTAGTCTATAGTCTGGTCTATAGTCTAATCTATAGTCTAGTCTATATTCTAGTCTATAGTCTAGTCTATAGTCTATTATATAGTCTAGTCTATAGTGTGGTCTACAGTGCAGTCTATAGTCTAGTCCATAGTCTATTCGATAGTCTGGAATATAGTCTAGTGTAGTCTAGAATATAGTCTAGTGTAGTCTATAGTCTAGTCTATAGCCTAGTCTATATTCTAGTCTATAGTCTAGTCTATAGCCTAGTCTATATTCTAGTAGCCTATAGTGTAGGTTTATAGTGTAGGTCTATAGTGTAAGTCTATAGTGTAGGTCTATAGTTTAGGTCTATAGTGTAGGTTTATAGTGTAGGTCTATAGTCTAGTCTATATTCTAGTCTATATTCTAGTCTATAGTCTAGTCTATAGTCTAGTCTATAGTCTAGTCTATAGTCTAGTCTATAGTCTAGTCTATAGTCTAGTCTATAGTCTAGTCTATAGTCTAGTCTATAGTCTAGTCTATAGTCTAGTCTATAGTCTAGTCTATAGTCTAGTCTATAGTCTAGTCTATAGTCTAGTCTATAGTCTAGTCTATAGTCTAGTCTATAGTCTAGTCTATAGTCTAGTCTATAGTCTAGTCTATAGTCTAGTCTAGTCTATAGTCTAGTCTATAGTCTAGTCTATAGTCTAGTCTATAGTCTAGTCTATAGTCTAGTCTATAGTCTAGTCTATAGTCTAGTCTATAGTCTAGTCTATAGTCTAGTCTATAGTCTAGTCTATAGTCTAGTCTAGTCTATAGTCTAGTCTATAGTCTAGTCTATAGTCTAGTCTATAGTCTAGTCTATAGTCTAGTCTATAGTCTAGTCTATAGTCTAGTATATAGTCTAGTCTATAGTCTAGTCTATAGTCTAGTCTATAGTCTAGTCTATAGTCTAGTCTATAGTCGAGTCTGTAGTCTAGTCTATAGTGTGGTCTACAGTCTAGTCCATAGTCTATTCGATAGTCTAGAATATAGTCTAGTCTATAGTATAGTCTATAGTGTAGTCTATAGTCTAGTGTACAGTCTAGTATATAGTCTAGGATTGAAAATTTAGTACTTTTCATCATATAAAGTTCAAGTTATCAATTTTCCATGCCTGATACATAGTTAACAGTAAAAGAGAGCAAAAAAGAAAAAAACAAGCCAATTACCGTATTGAAATGTTTACAGAAAAAATCGATAACAGCATGAACTAGAACTGTCATTATTTAGAACATTGGCGAGAAAAAAGCCAATTTTTAGGTGTAGCGCATCTTTAAATATAATTTAAATTTTTTGCATCTTCATAACCTTTCCGGTAGACCTTAAATGTCTAAATTTATAAACTTTAATCCAGCTCTAGCTCATATCTAGTTATATGAAGTTGTATTTCAATTGATCTTTAAAAATTACTCATTTATTAAAATTGTATCCTTAAAACAGCCTTTATTGTTGCTCAAAAATAGATTGCCTACTTTAGGGCTACCAGCATACACAACATTATTGCGTACTTTTTTTAACTTTTTGTCTAGTTTTCCAAAATCAATTGCTACTTATGTTAAGGGTAGTTTGGTTACATATATTTACGCTAAAATGGCAAAAACAAAACTGGCTATATTTAGCAGTAAAGTTATTTATAGTAAAATATGTTAGAATACCTAACCATAGGCAACATAAAATTGTTATACAGACACAGTTTTTCCGTAAATGTCTATACAAAAATATATAGAACTTAGTCATGAATGAATTCCAAGACTATTTGGCGCCAGGCTTGGTACATACATATTTTTTACTTGTTTCATCTAATTTTGATTATGTATATGTATACAGCAAAAGCAACAATGTAAACATGTTAGGGTGTTAGGAAGATGGGAGGTAATGGTAAAAGAACGTGCTACTCCATTCGATTTTTTTAGTAATTTTTATTAGAACAAATACTCTTGTTTTAAAATTTATAGTTTTTTTCTTTCCGGGGATTAAGCAAATACAATTTTATATTTGTTGGTACAAAAAAGGAAATGTCTTATTACCTTATAAGGAGGTTGTATATTATATTACAATGTGGTTAAAAGTAAAAAAGAAAAAAGACAAGTGGATCTGGGACTACTAAGTAGTTAAATTGAAAATTTATTATTTCAGTTTAATTGCTGAGTTAGTTAAATTGCTTTTTCTAGTCAGAGCTTTCAATTCAGCTAGGAAAAATTTGTTTATTATTGCAAAAATTGCAGCTCTTTAGTCTCTTTTAATCTATTGTCTACTCTTGTCTAGACTACGGACTAGACTATAGTATAGACTACAGACTAGACAAAAGAATTCATACTAGACTAAATTATAGAGTAGATTATAGACTAGACTGTATACTAGATTATAAACTAGACTGTAGACTAGGTAATGTCTAGACTATAGACTAAACTATAGACTAGACTATAGACTAGACTATAGACTAGACCATAGACTAGACTATAGACTAGACTATAGACTAGACCATAGACTAGACTATAGACTAGACTATAGACTAGACTATAGACTAGACTATAGACTAGACTATAGACTAGACTATAGACTAGACTATAGACTAGACTATGGACTAGACTATAGACTAGACTATAGACTAGAATATAGACTAGACTGTAGACTGTAGACCATAGACTAGACTGTAGACTATAGACTAGACTGTAGACTATAGACTAGACTATAGACTAGACTATAGACTAGACTATAGAATAGACTATAGACTAGACTATAGACTAGACTATAGACTAGACTATAGACTAGACTATAGACTAGACTATAGACTAGACTATAGACTAGACTATAGACTAGACTATAGACTAGACTATAGACTAGACTATAGACTAGACTATAGACTAGACTATAGACTCGACTATAGACCAGACTATAGTCTAGTCTATAGTCTAGACCAGACTATACTATAGACTAGATTGTAGACTAGACTATAAACTAGACTGTAGACTAGACTATAGACTAGACTATAGACTAGACTATAGACTAGACTATAGACTAGACTATAGACTAGACTATAGACTAGACTATAGACTAGACTATAGACTAGACTATAGACTAGACTATAGACTAGACTATAGACTAGACTATAGACTAGACTATAGACTAGACTATAGACTAGACTATAGACTAGACTATAGACTATACTATAGACTAGACTATAGACTAGACTACAGACTCGACTATAGACTAGACTATAGACCAGACTATAGACTAGACTATAGACCAGACTATAGAATAGACAGGCTATGGACTAGACTATAGGCTAGACTATAGACTAGACTATAGACTAGACTATAGACTAGACTATAGACTAGACTACAGACTAGACTATAGACTAGACTATAGACTAGACTATATACTAGACTATAGACTAAACTATAGACTAGACTATAGACTAGACTATAGACTAGACTATAGACTAGACTATAGACTAGACTCTAGACTAGACTATAGACTAGACTATATACTAGACTATAGACTAGACTATATACTTCACTATATACTAGACTATAGACTAGACTATATACTAGACTATAGACTAGACTATATACTTCACTATATACTAGACTATAGACTAGACTATATACTAGACTATAGACTATAGTCTAGTCTATTGACTAGCTTCTAGTGTAGTCTGTAGTCTGGTCTGTAGTATAATCTACAGTCTAGTCTAGTTTATAGTCTAGTCTTTATTCAAGTCTATAGTCAAGACTATAGTCTAGTCTAGTCTTTATTCAAGTCTATAATCAAGTCTTTAGTCAAGACTATAGTCTATAGGCTAGTCTATAGTCTAGTCTATAGTCTAGTCTATAGTATAGTCTATAGTCTAGTCTATAGTCTAGTCTATAGTCTAGTCTATAGTCTAGTCTATAGTCTGGTCTATAGTCTAGTCTATAGTCTGGTATATAGTCTGGTCTATAGTATAGTCTATAGTTTAGTCTATAGTCTGGTCTATAGTCTAGTCTATAGTCTAGTCTATAGTATAGTCAATAGTATAGTCTATAGCCTGGTCTATAGTCTAGTCTATAGTATAGTCAATAGTATAGTCTATAGTCTAGTCCATAGTCTAGTCTATAGTCTATTCTGTAGTCTGGTCTGTAGTCTGGTCTACAGTCTGGTCTATAGTCTGGTATATAGTCTAGTTTATAGTCTAGACTATAGTCTAGTATAGTCTATAGTCTAGTCTATAGTCTAGTCTATAGTCTATTCTATAGTCTAGTCTATAGTCTAGTATAGTCTATAGTCTAGTTTATAGTCTAGTCTATAGTCTAGTCTATAGTCTAGTTTATAGTCTAGTCTATAGTCTAGTCTATAGTCTAGTCTATAGCCTAGTCTATAGTCTAGTCTATAGTCTAGTCTATAGTCTAGTCTATAGTCTGGTCTACAGTCTGGTCTATAGTCTGGTATATAGTCTAGTTTATAGTCTAGACTATAGTCTAGTATAGTCTATAGTCTAGTCTATAGTCTAGTCTATAGTCTAGTCTATAGTCTATTCTATAGTCTAGTCTATAGTCTAGTATAGTCTATAGTCTAGTTTATAGTCTAGTCTATAGTCTAGTCTATAGTCTAGTTTATAGTCTAGTCTATAGTCTAGTCTATAGTCTAGTCTATAGCCTAGTCTATAGTCTAGTCTATAGTCTAGTCTATAGTCTAGTCTATAATCCAGTCTATAGTCTAGTCTATAGTCTAGTCTATATTCTAGTATAAAGTCTAGTATATAGCCTAGTCTATAGTCTAGTTTATAGTCTAGACTATAGTGTAGTCTATAGTCTAGTCTATAGTCTAGTTTATAGTCTAGACTATAGTGTAGTCTATAGTGTATTCTATAGTCTAGTGTATAGTCTAGTCTATAGTCTAGTCTATAGTGTATTCTACAGTCTAGTCTATAGTCTGGTCTATAGTCTAATCTATAGTCTAGTCTATATTCTAGTCTATAGTCTATTATATAGTCTAGTCTATAGTGTGGTCTACAGTTGTAGTCTATAGTCTAGTCCATAGTCATTCGATAGTATAGAATATAGTCTAGTGTAGTCTATAGTCTAGTCGATAGTCTTGTCTATAGCCTAGTCTATATTCTAGTCTATAGTCTAGTCTATAGCTAGTCTATATTCTAGTAGCCTATAGTGTAGGTATATTGTCTAGTCTATAGTCTAGTCATATTCTAGTCTATAGTCTAGTCGATAGTCTAGTTCTATAGTCCTAGGTCTATAGTCCTAGTCATTAGTCTAGTCCTATAGTCTATAGTCTAGTCTATAGTCTAGTCTATAGTCTAGTCTATAGTCTAGCTATAGTCCTAGTCTCTAGTCTAGTCTATAGTCTAGTCTAGTCTATAGTCTAGTCTATAGTCTAGTCTAGTCTAGTCTATAGTCTAGTCTATAGGTCCTAGTCTAGTCTATAGTCTAGTCTAGTCTATAGTCTAGTCTCGTCTATAGTCTAATCTAT